>NC_070594.1:9076213-9203713 GCF_027409825.1 Scomber japonicus | reverse complement strand
TTTCTGTCTCTCACAGTGAAGAACAAGATCTTGTACCGGACCAGCGCCTGTATCAAGATGCAGAAGACGGTTCGGATGTGGCTCTGCAAGAGGAAGCACAAACCTCGGTGGGTTTCCCTCCTTCTTTCCTTTCTTCCTGCATTTGTTGATTTCTTCCTTCCTCCCTTCCTTCCTGTATTCCTGCATTCCCTCCTTCCTGTTTTCCTTCTTTTCTGCCTTCCTTCCTTCCTGCCTTCGTTCTTGGATTCATTCCTGCATTCATTCCTTCCTTCCTCCCTTCCTTCCTTCCTTCCTCTCTCCCTCCCTCCTTCTTCTCTACCTTTCTCTGTCCTCCCTCTCCCATCTTCTCTCTATGCTCTTATCCTCCTCCCTCTCTACTCTCTCCTCCCTCTGCTCCTACAGTACATTTTTCCATCCCTTTCTCCACCTTCTCCTCTTTTTACTCCTCCTCCTCCCTGTCCTCTGTGTTCTTTCACTTTCTCCCTCTCCATCATCTTCTACTCTCTGCCTCTCTCCTGGATCTCTCCCTCCTTTCGTCCTTGTTGCTCATTGTCCTCCAACTCAGTTTTCATCTCCCACTTCCCTCTGTTCATTATCTCGCCTCCCTTTCCTCATTCCCTCTTTTCCATCCTTCCTCATTAAACTCATCTCCTTTTTTCCTGCCTTTATTCCTTGCTCCTTCCACTTCCTCCCTCGCTCCATCGTCCTCATCTTTCTCCTCCTCTTCTTCTTCATTATCTGCCACTTTCACAGCTCGGCAGTGTCAGTCGCCAGGCGACACGTGCAGCTCTGCTTATTACCTCCAATATTTGATGACAGGGGAGGGGGTGGGGTGGGTGGTGATTTGTTTTTTCTTCTTCTTCTTCTTCTTTTCTTTTTCTTTTTTCCCAGCAGGGTGTTTTATTCTGATCTGGCAGCCTGCTGGGTCACACTAATATGCCGTGTGATTGTGTTTGAGTGTGCAGCTGATGAGGTGAAGTGTGTGATTACAGTAGCTGAGCTGGGTGGTGTTTTAATGACGAGGGCGGAGTTTGGGCCGAGATTGAGATTTATAGAGCAGCGACATGGGCGACAATCATGAAATAAGGAGGCAATTTACATCAATCAGAGCTAAAAGTGGGGATAATTATATTGTTTTGAAAGTCACAAATAAGCTTTAAGTCCTGAGTCTAAGACCAAGTCCTAAACTTTGTGTTTTAAGACATAAATTTGTTATTAATCACTCTTATTTATTTAAATTGTTAACCGGTAGTAAAGTACATTTAGATAAATAATTATTGTTCTTTGTTTTTATTTTATTGATATAATTTCATAACAATTCAATATAAAAATTATCAGGTTACAGCTGCAACAATTAATCAACTACCAATTAACAAATGAAGTTTTAATTCCAGCTTCTAAATTGACGAGTTTCTGCCTTTCTTTGACATATGCAACATGTTTTGGATTGTAAGTCAAACAAAACATATGAAATTATGAAAGTTTTTGGAAACTTTTTCATGGACTAAAAGTTAAACCAATTAAATATTTCAGTTTTGGGAGATTATCAAATCATCCAAAGTCAAAAAAACCTGAAGTCCAAGTGAAGTCAGGAGTCTTCTGATTCGATTCTTCAGTTTGAGTCACATGATTTAAGTTCACACCTCTGCAGCACAGAGCATAAACAGCATAAACCTTTATTGTGACGGGACAAACTGTTCACTTCTGATTTGATACACTATAGCATGAACTTTTAAACATTTAGATTAAGTGTGGAAACCAAAATCGTGATTTAGATAATTGTACAAGTAATTTGTCAACTCTCCAACAGAGCAGGTGGAGTAGATAAAGCTTTATTGCCTGACAAAGTGATTGGTAGGTGAACGATTAGCTGCATTTAACTGCTGACTGATGCCATTTCCCTCTCTGTTCATGAGTTAGAAACACTTTTTTTTTGTATGTTTGAACCCTGCTGTTTTTTTTTCTCCTTAAATTTCCACATCAATAACAGTAAAGTTAGATAAATGATTGTGTATCTACAGTATGTTGTGTATATGCTTGGTTTACTGCGGTATATGTATTATTAATGAGCAGTGACAGAATCGGTCAGGATCTTATTGTTCTAACGTAACCTTCAACATGTACTTATTGAGACAAATTCAATAATGCCATTTCTCATCTTGTTTTCTTACACTTATTCATTTATTCAAGGTGTTTTTTTTGCTTTTATTTAGAACAGTAGTTAGCAGAAAGGCAGACAGGAAACAAGGGTATGGCATAAAATAAAAGTCCCTGGCTGGTATTGAAGCACAATGTTGAACTTCACATTTCCTTCACATTTCTCCTCTTTCTGATTGACACTAACTAACACTAACCAAGTAATTTCGTTTATCTAAAACATAAGCAAAACACACAAGAGATGCAAGATACATCCTGGCATTGAAGGAGCAGCCACAGACCAAATATCACCTGGAAAAAAATGTATAATTTAGAAGAATACTATTATGAAACCGTGTGCTTGCTTTCTTTTTTTAATTTTAGTTCCTAAATTTCAATCTTCAATACTTCAAATACCACCTGACCCCCTCTGAAGTACAAAAACCCTCAAAGCAAACGTTCATGTTATTTCCTTCCTCTGTTTCGTGTTTGTGGTTCAGAATCGACGGCTTGGTGAAGGTGCGTAAGCTGAAGATGAGGATCGACCGCTTCAACGAGGTGGTGGCCGGGCTGAAGGAGGGCAAACAGGAGATGAGCAAGCAGGTCCAGGATCTGGACGGCGCTATCAATGCCCTGATGATCAAAATCAAGGTGGGTGAGATGGAGAGCGTGACCTAGATCTTATCTCTGCTATTGAAGCTTTCCAGTCAACTGTGATGCCTAAATTCTGCCGTATCCTTCAGTGAGAGCTCATTGTGGTGCTGTCTGCTCTGACAGACCAGGCGGGGAGTTCTGGTCCTCTGAAATGAGGCCAATGCGGAAGTAACTTAGAATTGCATTCTAGCAAAAGGCCACCAGGGGGCGACCGTTTTGGTGTCAAAAAGACTTCCATCTCAATACAAGTCAATGGAGAACTTCTCACTTGATTTCTAACCTCAGTAAACGTTTTCAAAATGTGTTTATGGTCTCAATCGCTAGTTTAAAGCCTTCTTCAATGCAGTATGATGTTCATTTGTGAAATTTTGACCTCCCTGATTTTATATTAGACAATAAAGCAGGGTATGCATTAGGGCGTGGCTACGTCGTGATTGACAGGTTGATTGTCCAATGTCCTCGAGATCCAGCCTTTGCAACCTATCGCAACCTCCTCACTCCGCTCATGGCTCCGCCCATGCCCCCGCCTCATGCCCATATAAGTAGAATCCGTGTTTTTATTTTTCCCAGCATGCACATGAAAGGTTCAAGATGGCGCTGCCCAGATTCAAAACTATTGGCTTCCGAGCAGCAGTCCACAAACCAATGGGTGACGTCACGGATGTTACGTCCATTTCTTTTATGCAGTCTATGTGACAGACACTGACACTGAAAGAGTTCAGTTTCAAAAAATAGAGTACCCACCATTTTTGACTAGTGTACCACCTACTCTTGAGTAATGATGGACAGCATTAAATTAAACCACATTCTGGTGCAGTTTGATGGATGGAGGACGCCTTCGGTGCCAGCTCCACTAGATAAGTTCACAGATGGTGTTCTTTACATTTGCATACAGTATAGATAACTTGTCATGTGAATAGATAAAAAGATAGATGGGGTGTATTATTCAGATATATTTACCCAAACTGATAGATTGTCAGGATTCTTCTTCTCATTATCATAATATTTGCTTTTGAACAGGATTAAATTGTTTGCTTTCTTTTTAGATAATCTTCGCTATGAATGTCATGAATCTTAAATATCCTACGTAGATTGTTCTTCTCTTTTGGTTTCTATAAATTCTCACTTTCTTACCGGAGAGGAGTGATAGAGGTTGGCCCGAGGTCTCGCCACAGTAAATGTCGCCGTAAGAAGGACAAACGCTGATGAAGGGACTCCAAGTGAGACGCTCCTGTCACGTCAAACTCCGCCCCGCAGCATTGTCGAGTAGAGTAACTGCCAGTCGCAGGGAAAAGGTTGCGTTGACAGCAGATGCATATGAATATTCATCTGCCACGAGACATTAACACGTTTGCCTCCTCAGGTTTACACCGCCGCCCAGCGTGTCTGTGTCAGCCGTCAGATCGCGCTCTGATGACGGCTGACACACAGTAGCAGTGGACTGAGAGGAACCTGTTGCTCTCAAAGGGGTTTTTAAGCTTTTGTGAGGACCAGCGGAAATGTTAAAGTCTGATGTTTTCTGTCAGTGGCTCTGAGGTCCTTTGACTTTTTGGATTGCATGCTGTCAGGTCAACTTTGACGGGGTGTTTGCATGCATACATGATTGCATGTTTACTTATGTATAGTTTACTACTCTTTTGTATGCATAAGAGATTTTATGTGTGTTTGAAAGATCAGGCTTCAATAAGATGTTTGAGGTAGTAGTAGTAATTTGTTTATTGGGACCATGTTCAGCTATAAACATTATGATTGCTAAGGTGTTTCTAGGAGGAAGTTCCCTTCACAGGAAACCATTAAAAAAAAGCCCACAGCCAGACCAAATGTAAACTAAATTATACATCCACATTAGGGCTGTGACTAATGATTAGTTTCATAATTTATTGGAGCTGAAAAATCTTCAAATGCTATATTTTGTCTGAGCAGCTGTCCAAAATCTAAATATTCAGTTTACTACCCTAAAATACTCAGCTAATTATTGCTGCTTGACTAATTCATTCAGATTTTTTGGCCATGTATCATGAGGTAATGGGCAGGTATTGGGGTGGGTTGCTAGGTGGTTGCTATGGTGTTCTGGGTGTTTTTCAAGAATTTGGCTGATGTTATCCATTACATCAGAACAGGATATTAACCCGTATGATTTATTATAGTTCCCCAAAATCTCTAGCTAATGCCAAAAATATGAAAATGTTCAGGATGTTCTGGTTTTGGCTACAGTAAGCTGTGTTCTAGATTGATTAAAGTAAATGAGATACTGCGGAATGACCACAATTATAAGAGCCAAAAATAGAGGGGGAAATAAAATGGATATCCAGCCTGAAAATTAAAACTGAAATAAACAGCCTAGTGTTAGGTAAGCTGAAGTTCACAGAGGTTAAAGGTCAGGTCAATCGAAAGCCTTATTTATGCCATTATGTGCTTTTATAAGATGTATTAGCCTGGATCTTTATTTAAATAAACTCCAGTTGCCCAGAAACATCATCATTATAAATCAGCTCTCTTCTCTTGTGTCCATTAGAATACCATCATGTCCCGCCTCGACATCGACCACGAGAACCAGGCTCTGGTGACCCGGTCGGAGCAGCTGCTGACCGCCATGCAGAACAAGAAGAAGGAGGAGGAGGAGCGGGAACGGCTGCGACGCATCCAGGAGGAGATGGAGAGAGAGAAGAAGAGGAGGGAGGAGGAAGAACAGCAGCGCAAGCAGGATGAAGAGGACAGGCGTCTGTAAGTGGGAGGGGGGGTTTAGGTTTAGGTTGGAGTACTTTTTTACATTTTTAGACACTTAACCGAGGCCTTGGTGAAACATTTTTGTTTTTCCATCACGTAACAAAAATAAAAAATAAGAGGCACTCGTTAAAGTTGTTTTGACCCAGCGAAAGCCACTTTTAACTTAGAAATGCTCCGTGTCCACACATTTTTAAAGGTGCTAATAGAGATTTACGTAATGAGATTGCTGCTCCAAAAGGATTTATTTTTACAGAAGTCATAAAGTGTTAACAAGCTGGGTCGTTTACATTTTCTCTATTTAGTTGATGCTCTCGTTCAGTGTGATTCACTATTTATGTAGAAATAAGCTTCACTTCTCAGGTTTCTGTCATTAAAACACTTTATTTCTACACTTTTCATACATACATAGTAATGTAACACACAAAAAATAATTTAATTTAATTTAAAAGTCTATTAAATTAAATAAAAAAAATAAATTAAATAAATGAATAATATGAAAATAATATAAAAAAAATACATAAAATTAAAGAAGAGTATTAAATATTTGATCCACCTACAGTGTATTTAAGTGTACTTATACAAATAATTACTTCATTAAAAAAAAAGAAGAAATTAAATGTGATAATTAGAACAATTGTATACCATTACCTTTATTTAATATAAAAAGTTATAATATAAGATCATGCCAAATGAGTTGATATGGTGTTTTTAAGTTTTAAGTTTTTAAGCAAGACTAATTATTTGGTACAAAGTTGTCATGGTTACACCACAAAAAAAAACATTGACCCGTAAAAAACCCTTGAAAAACACAAGTGTTATGTTTTTTTTAAAGGTTGAGCATTTAGTGAAAGTCCTAACAATTTTTTAACTTTCCTTACAGTACCAGTCAAAAGTTTGGACAAACTTTGTCATTGGAGACAATGGGAATTGTGTTCAAGCTGGTACTGTATGAATATATGAATATAAATTGGTATTTTTATAGCGCATGTAGTCAGTTTATTCTTTAACTTTTACTAGAAAGAGCTGTAAAGTTGGATGTGACTTGAAAAATAAAACCCAGGCAGCTTCCACATCCTCGTATGTGTGTGTGTGCAGAGCTGCAGGATCATAGAGGAAACTTGTAAAGATGAAGAATATCTGTCTTCTGCAATATTTTCTCTTATCTTATATCTTATATCTATGTCTTCTGACCAGTGTAGTTTTGAATCCGTCAAGCGCTACACAGAAAATTTCCTTCCCTGCCCAGATCATGGCAGACCCATTCCTCACTCAGCTTTGACCCCTATCATCGTCCTTTAGGAGGACTGATGAGGGGGCCACTGTGTTCGTCACAAACCACTGCCCGCTAATATGAGACATTAGAGACGACAGCCCCAAATTTTATGACCCACTTTCCCCGAGAGCTCCCAAGATTCACGTGAAGGTCATGACAACAGGACATCGGATGAAGTCACCGACACTGGAAAATGCCTGGTTTTATAGGATTTCCCTTCGCATCATAGATCATGTGGACGTTTAATCCAAATATTATTCATAAGGATGCATTAAAAGCCCCGTCTGTCTCCCAGCAGACTCAATTCCTCAAACACTGTGACTATACAGAGTGTGATGTTTTTCCTTTCTTTCCGGCATCCGCTGAAGCCGATGTTCCTATTTAAAATGTGTTGCAGTGGCAGCAGAATAACCTTTTATTCCTCGATGACTGATGAAAACAAGCAGCTCGTTCTAAGGAGAGCAGATGTCAGAGCTTTAGTGCTCTGGCAGTTTTCTTGTGAGCACACAAACAAAATAAAAAAAGGCAAAGTGCAAGACAATAAATAGCTGTTTAACCCTCCTGTTGTCCTCGAGTCAAGGAAGGAAGGAAGAAAGGAAGGAAGGAAGGGAGGAAAGGAGGAAGGAAGAATGGAAGGGATGAAGGAAGGAAGGGAGGAAAGGAGGAAGGAAGAATGGAAGGGATGAAGGAAGAATGGAAGGAAGGAAGGGAGGGAGGAAGAAAGAAGGAAGGAAGTATGGATGGAAGAGAGGAAGATGGAAGGAAAGGAGGAAGGTAGGAGGGAAGGAAGGAAGGAAAGGAGGGAGGGAGGAAAGAAAAGAAGGAAGAGAGGAAGGTAGGAGGGAGGAAGGAAGGACATAGGAAAGATGGAAGGAAAGGAAGGAAGGAAGGAAGGAAGGAAGGAAGGAACAGTCAAAACAGACAGGGTCAATTTGACCCGGGAGGACGGCACGAGGGTTAAGAGCAACGGAAACAGACACAACTCTAACCCTTACACTTTTAAACCAATACAGTTCAATTTAATTCAGATTTTATTAAAGACAGCTCATGGGTTGTCCATAGCACAATAAAATACAAAGAAGAAGGAGAAATTGACCAAATCCATTGTTAATAGTTAATGTTAAAGCTGCCTAGTAGTCAATATTTCCCCTCCAGACATGTTTTAAAATATATAAAAGTACAGTTTTGCATGATAATTGAATGTTTTTTTTCAGTGGTCAAAAACATGCACTTGCCCTCAAGTATCATTTTTACCTTAAAGGACAAATGCCTCTCATTCACCTATTTAAACACAGTAATGGTGGCAGAGCTCCTATGCAAGGTGGAGGCCTGACCAATGAAAGCAACTTTGGGTTCAGTGTATTGCTTAAAGACACTTTGACAGGAAAGGTTTGGGATTGAAATGCCAACACTGCAGTTAATGGAGGACCTGCTCCACCTCCTGAGCCACAGCCGCCCCCCTTTTACATCACCAAAATTAATATAATAATAATAACAAGCAGAAAGATAAACGTTTGTGACTTTAAACAATGGATAAAATAACGAGTCGCGTTGTGAAAGGTTTGGCTCATAGTAAAAAAAACTGAAAAATGACCCAATTCTGCACCTCTGAAACTTTTTAATCTCTTTTAGCATCCAGTTTTAGTTTTATGGCACATTTACTGTCTGGTTCACCCACTGTGCAGCACCAGAAAACAGCCGACAGAGAAAATTAAAGACCTGCTGGTGAAAATAATGGAGCATTTAGCAGCTAATATTTCCCTCAGGAGTTGGTAAGGAGCAAAATCAGAGCTAAAAGAGAGTGAATATTGGGACTTACATTCAGCGGGTGGACAGAAACACGACTGCAAATGAATAATAATGTTGTTCTTTAACTTTTTAAACTTACTTTCAATGTTATGAAGTGTTAAGTTATGTCTGTCAATCACCTAAATAAATTTAACTAGTGTGGAAATAGAAAGATTTACATTTTCACAGTCAGTATGAGATATAGAAATAGATATATTCACCTTAATAATCTCACTGTTTACCTTTCTGCCTCCATCACTGTTTGTTTTTATGTCTCCTGTCTCTTAAATGTATTCTCTCTCACTGCTTCACAATACGTCTCTTTTTCTCTTCTTCTCTTAATCAATGTCTTTGTCCGTCTGTCTTTCCCCCCACTATCATTTATTTTCTTTATCACTCCTGTCTTTTTATCTTCCTGCTCCACTCATCCTCCACTCACTCCTCTGTTTCTCTCTCCCTCCAACCAGGAAAGCAGAGATGGAGCTGAAGAGGAAGCACGAAGAGGAGGAGAGGAAGCGGAGGGAGGAGGAGGAGAGGAAGATGCAGGTGGGTGTCGCGCATGACAGAAAACCTCTGTTGGCCTTTGTGTGTTTTAGCTTTTTTTGAGATTCTTTGATGGATTTATATACGGCTGCTTTAAGTACAAAATTGCAAAATGACCGAAACAAACTGAAACACTCTTCAAAGCCTGTAACCATCATAATCATCATAACTGTATTATAACAGCACCTTTCATACAGGGAATGCAGCTCAGAGGGCTTTACTACAAAATAAATGTCATACACATAGAAGTGCTTCACATTAAAAGGGCCTAAAAGGAGCATAAAGCATAGAGCATAAAAAAAGAAAGAGCAAAGTAAAAGAAACTAAACATAGTAATAGTAATAGTAAAAAAATAGTACAGTAAAAAAAATAGTACAGTAAAAGTAGCTAAAAAATAGAATGAATGCAAAATAAAAATCAAGTAAAATACAACATGTAAGAAGTTCAGTAATGGATCAGTGTAGAGAAGACTAGCTAATAAAAGGCTAAAGTGAAGAGGTAAGTTTTTTACTTTATTTTAAAACTATTTAGAGAGCTGCTGAGATAAAAATGTCCTTATTGTATGCAGTGGGCTTCATCTTTATGTTGGTTTTCTTGGTATTAGAGCAGAAATAAGCAAAAAATACACTGTAATCAGAAAATTACTGAAAGAAGTAGATCATAAAGTCTCTGATTTTGAAGAATTTTCATCTCCAAATTTGGTCTAAATTGCAGAATTTGTTGTCTAAAAGTTGATCTCTGCATTACTGTAACTGTTATTCTGACTTTAACCCAATTCTAGCTCTTATCTTAACCCTTAACTTTAATCCAGACCTTTGAATTACCACAAAACTATCCTCACGATCGCAGGAAATGTCCTCACAATGATCACATAACATGACACACGCAGAGGCACGCACAGACAGAGAGGGCCATTAGTGCATGTGATGCGGAGAGATAAAGTGTGACCATGTTCCTGCCAAAACGGCTAGAAATGGATTAGAGAGAAGAAGAGCTGCACGGGAGGGATTTCAATTCTTCAGCTGTGTCGACACAAAGGCAGGGATATCACAACACGTCTGTTTTTATTCACATCATTCACAAAAAAACAAAAATAAAAATGGTGGGTTAGGGTTAGATGGTGGATTTTTATAGTCTGTGTTTTAAATGGTGAATATTATCTGCACACAGATTTTCAAAAACTTTAAAGTAAGATTATCATAATTTGATAAAGAAAGGCCCTTTGATGATACTAATTAGGAAAGAATCACACACTTTGTATTAAGTTTTGTTTGATGTTATTCTTCATTTAGATTACATTTTTATTCCTCCTTTTTTTTATTGTGGTAAAAACCAAAGGCAGTAGTGGATGTTTCAGTGAGGTGTTTGGTTTTTGGTGCAAAGTTTCAAATAGTGTTGACACAGAAAGAGAAAGAGATGATGGCACCTGTGATTTCAGCAAATTTCATTATGTTGTGTAATATCATAATAACAGGTGAGTCAGTGATTACACAAGGTCCTCTTATTGAAAATAGAGCTGAAGTTTTAACAGTGCTGCTCTATGATGACTAGTTCTGGTTCAGGAGAGTGATACAACATATAGACAAGTGAGAAGTGATGTTTAAAACTAAAACTGCATATTTTTTGTAAGTTGGGTGAACTGACCCTTTAAAACACACACACACACACACACACACACACAGAGACAGAGAGAGAGAGAGAGAGAGAGAGAGAGAGCTGTGTGAAACTAGCTTTCGTGCATTTCTACACATGAGCAGCAGATGCATCAGTCTTACTGTTGTCCAATTGCCAATACATTGCTGTGTGTGTGTGTGTGTGTGTGTGTGTGTGTGTGTGTGTGTGTGTGTGTGTGTGTGTGTGTGTGTGTGTGTGTGTGTGTGTGTGTGTGTGTGTGTGTGTGTGTGTGTGTGTGTGTGTGTGTGTGAGACAGAGATAGTGGGTTTTATAGTTCAAGGGGTTTTATGTTTATCATCCAGCATGTGTCTGTTTGGATCATCTGTTGCCGTGGCAGCCGGGTCCCCTGGTTCTCCCAGGGGTGTTGACCCAGACCAGATCAAGTGGTGATTTTAGCGGCAAGCGATGTCCGTTCAGATCAAAGCTGCTGGCTGAGGGCCCACAGCCCCAGGCTAGGTTATCCACAAATCTCCTCCACTTCCACCAAGTCAGAGTCGTTGGGCTTCTTAACACGTTTTCTCTCGTTTAAATATTCATGGCTCCCTCTGCAGATTCTGACAGGGATTCAGATTTAAGGAAGGAGGTGACATCAGTCACACTGCGATATGTAGCAGTTTTATTTCTCTTTTTATTCACATTTTCACAGTTATGACCCAAGACACGTTGCTAAGCATCTGGAGGGGGACATTTACTGGAAATAATGATTGTCCGTGTAAAATTAAAGATGATATCCATAACTCTGCACATTCTGCCACCCTATAGGATAGTGAGTTATTATTAAGATTATGTTTGATCTACAGCAAAGGTGGCAGGGCATTCAGAGGTTCTCATCTTGGTTAAATATTGAAAATCTTTCTTGACTGGTCATTTTCCTTCACTTTTTAAACCCATGAATAAGCGATACTCCCTCCTTTCTATACTGCAGGATGAACACAACACTGAGTGTGCAGGTGACTCAACAGCTGTTTAATTAACATGAATGAATCAGTGCTAATATTAGCAAGTTTGGCTTACAAATGTCCACTTCTGAGTTAAATACAAACTTGAAAGCATTGTGGGTCTCCTCCTAAATGTTAATTATTGTAAAGAAACACATTTTTAAATGCTACTGGTACATAACCAACAACATTAGACTTGTAATAACCAAAGCTGATTTGCAGTATGATGTGCTCCAGTCAGTAAGGAAAGCACCCTTTACAGAGCAAGGTCACAAAGTGTCTTTTAAACGACAGATACAGAAGGTGCATCAGAATTTGAAACCTTATTTTTTTTCTCAACCACATTCTGTGAAGACTCGCCCTATTCTGCCTCTGATTGGCTTGTTTCCTTTGTCAGATAGGTTGATTTAGTTTATAAAGAGAGAGATGGTTAGGGTGAATATCAGGGCAGAGGAAGGCTTCCGCTGGGGGAAAAAAAACGCAGCTCTGACTGAAGACAATTTCACATAGGACCTTTCCCGATACCAAGCACGCCAAGTTTGGACTTCCATAGTTGCTAGTGCAGACTTGGCAAGTTCGACTTGGGCATACAAACTTTCGAGGATGAGAAAACTCAGTGCAATCAATCTTCATTTGGAACAGCAGTGTACTTGCTGAGAGCAGCAGCTCAACTTCAACACAACTACCTGACTGTGACAAAATGATCTCAAGTCGAAGCTCCACTTAAACTTTTTTTCCTCACAAACAGTAACCTCATTGATGGAAAGATGCAGTAAATTATTATTAACTAACCTGTTATGTAGCTTATAGAATAAATTGAAAGATAAACTTAATCTCTGCCATCTCTTGGTGTGAAATACATTCTAGGATACTTCAGCCGACCAAAGTCAGTGACATTGGCAGTTCTAGGGCTTGTCCTGCTGATGTGATCCAGCCAAAAACAAACAAACAATAAAACATAAAAAACACAGAACACCACACAGCATGATGCGAGATAAAGGCCAGTCTGAATAAATGAGTCTTCAGCTGCATTATAAAGATGTTAACAGAGACCACATATCGTACATCAAGTGGAAGAACGAGTTGGAGCCACAACTTAAAAGGCATGATCACCTTTTGTTTGTATTTTAGAGTTAGAGACTACCAGTAAGCCTTGATCAGAAGATCTAAGTGACCTGGTGGTGATATAATTGATGGAGCAGGTCCCACAGATGTCTGACCATGCAAAAACAAGAACCTTAAAATGAATCCTAAACTTGATGGGAAGCCAATATAAAGAAGATAAGAGGGTTCGATGTGAGTCTGGACCTGATCAACTGCTTTGCACCACTGTTCTGGACCTTTTGTAGACGGTCCAGAGACTTCTTGCTGAGGCAGGTGAAAAGGGAATTGCAGTAATCCAGCTGTGATGATATAAAACCAGTACCATATCAAAGATATAAGATCCAGTCAAATGCTGCTTTGAAAAACACTCAATCAGAGGTATGAAACGTAGGACCACAGATCCAAAAACAGTTTCATCTTGCAATAAAAAATGCAAAAAATATGCACAACTGCAGAGAGAGAGACTGTATAGTGGAGAAAAGGAAAAGTAACAGCAAATGTGTTAAAAATGTTGATATATTTGTAATAATGCCTCTGTATCATCAGTGTTTTAAAACGAGATGAAGTCAAGGTGATAAACTGAAACCCTTGAGGTCCTCGTGCCCTTCTTGAATCGGTCAAGGGGCAGTTTGAATTATGAATGTCGTTACATGAAGAACGGTAGAAAGGGGAGCGTTCAATCATGCAGTGTAGTCCCACCCTTCACTCAGTGTTCCTCGCCTCTTCTTTAAAGAGCGCTGTAGAGGAGATTAACTTTTCCCCCCCTGGCAGCAGCACCTGACCTGATGTGTTGGTGGGAAGGTTGAAGTGTGTTCATGTCCGTGCATTATTTTGGGGTTTCCTGCTTTTATGAATACTAACAAGTGATTGAGTCGACTGAACCTGCATCCTTACAGCTAGCTTACTTCTGTCTTGTGAGGTTGAATTGAAAAATATACTTAAAAAGTGAATGTACAGCAGTTCAGTGAATGCAGCATAAGGTGCTGTGTGTAGTGAATCTGGCAGACATCTTTCTCCTGCAGATGGTAGAAACTCTGAGGAGTAAAACTGAATTGGCAGAAAGCTGCAACACTTCTAGACGCACATATGTTAGCTGCAGCAGATACTCCAGGGGGGAGATGAAAGTTCTCCAGGAGTATTGGCACAGAAGTAAAACATTATGTGTTGGTGTGTGTTAGGTGGAGATGGAACTGCAGCTGCAGGCAGAACGGGAGGAGGAGGCGTCTCGGCAGACCGTCCTGGAGCAGGAGAGGAGGGACCGGGAGCTGGCGCTTAGGATTGCCCAGAGCGAGTCAGAGCTCATCCCCGAAGAGGTTCAGATCGACACGGGCCTGCGCAGGTAATGAACACACTGAACACTGGACACTGGAACGTCATCCGTATCTCACAGAAAGTCTTCAGTCTCTTGAGCTCATGAAGCTTCACAAAATAATGATAAAGTTTGTTCTGGCAATATTTAGTATCAAGAAGCACAAAGTCGTTCCTTGTCTTTTTCTAGTTTATTCAGTCGTCTGCAGGCGGACTCCTTGCTGTCTCAAGCGTGAGATGGCTCAGCGAGCCCAGAGTAGAGGAAACAGTCAGATTATATACAATACATTATCTTGTGAAAGGATGACCTTGTTCTACCATCAGAACAATGTAAGCACAATAGTCACGTCATAATGTGTGTACAATCAGGACAATGGTTAGTCAGTAGATTATAACATACATGATGTTCACTCAATCATCACATCACATAAGTGGTGTCATGGACAGCAGATTATGACACACACATAGTTGCTCATTTGTGTCAGAGAAGATGAATAATAAGAATTCCCATTAGAAGTTCAAGACACATTGTGGCTGATCCTCTGCAATGAGAACTAAGTAGTCTAAGTAATTATTCAAAAGGAGCTAGTGTGATACTTTATTTACACTATGCTCAATATTGGTTCAGTGATTGAGAAACACTGAATTTTAGTTATGTTTCCTGTTGTTCATTTTCACTGTTTGATGTTTTGTTTCTTGATGTTTCCGTCTGGCTCGTTGCTGCTCACCGAACTTCTTGACGATATTTTGCAGGACACCAAACTGATATTTAGATTCTTCCCTTGCTGCGTTTGCCGGAGACACCGTCATCTCTAAAAGGATCCTTCTTGTGTTTAACCATTTTTTCTTCTTTCTTTTCTTTCCTCTCCCAGTAACGGCTCCTCAGTTCCATCGTCCCCAGAGAGAGCAGTGTAAGACCCGGCGATTTAACCCTTTAATTTAATCCCCCCAACCCCACCTGCCTTTTGACTATTTTAAACCGTAACCAACCCCTGCATGCTGTAACAATCTGCCAGCCGAGCACAGACCCCTGATCTCTTAACTTTGAGACACTCATGCTAACTAACAGTTGCACAAGTTTCATAGAAGGCACGTTTATTTTATTCCTTTTTTCTTTTTTTAACAATATTTTAAATAGGACTTTGTATATTCCCGATTTGACTAAAGTAATTTGTTTTAAATGTTGCACCAATATGATTTTTACACACCAGAAACGTGATCTGGGCCCATATTTATCAAACTTCTGAATGTTGATAATTCTGACTATTTTCTATATTTTATTTATTTATTGTCAACAAATCTCATGTTCAGAAGCCAACAATGAATTGATCTGCTAACAAGTATTGTGTGGACATCAATGAATAACACTGCTGCACTGGGTGAAATGTTCCTTCATTATACAGAATTTGGTCATGTTAGTTTGTGTAGAAATGGCTCCAAAGACTAAAAGCTGCGATCATTCTTTCAGTCTCCGGAGAGTAGTTCTGTGTAAGGCAGACGCCACTGAGCATGTGCAACCTCTTGACTTTGTACTGATGTTCTTTGAGAAGTTTAAAATGTAGTGCAAAGTCAAAAGGTTGTGATGTGTGGCACAGCAAGCTAGCAAAGCTGTAAACACAACTATGTTTACACACATGCTCAGCTGCGTCTGCCTTGCACAGAACTACTCTCTGGAGACTGAAAATGTGATGGCTGTTATGAGTCTATGAAGCTGTTTCTAAACAATCTGATGAGACCAAACTCTTAACAATGAAGGAACATCTTGCTCATACAGAACTAAGATTCACCTTTTGAATATTTCTGGCAACAGGACAGTGACTCATTGACTTTGAATGCACACAAATACTTGTTTGTAAATCAGGTCATTGTTTTTAGTGAGATTTGTTGACTATGATAGAAATATAGAATACCACCAGACTTTTCCCTGAAGTACAAAATGTCACTTTCAGAAGTTTGATGAATTTGTCCTCTGTCCTCTGATCGGAGTTTGGAAGGAGAATCACTTCTTGATGAGACACAAGGGAGAAGGAATCACCTTTCCCTGTCTTGATTGGTTTATTATATTGTGCATAGCTGCTCCATCTTATAATCCTATAATCCTCTGTTTACAGCACTGCTGGAACCACACAGCTCAAGAGCTTGACCATGTAGGTTGCCCCTGAAAACCAACACACCAAACACTTTTAAGACACTGTGTGAAGCTAGATATAGATTTGCAGGACTTGTTTTTAAGGTACATTTCGAGAGAGGGTGCATGAATCAAATGAATTCCACTGAAGTGTGCTGAGAAATATCCATCATCTGTTTTTGCTCGGGAACATGAGCACAGAAAGGTTGATCCAGTTCAGAGAAACGTTCAAGACTGTTAAAGCACTGTGCGGTCGCTGACGCCGGCATTCACGTGGCAGAGCACCGGTTTGTAGGCTTCTGCCCAGCAGCCTCCATCGCACTTCTCTCTGCACTTAGCCTAAAGCGACCCACATACAAAGTCACTCTGAAAGTTGAAATTGATGCTTCACGTCATGAGTCAGCTGTAGTAGTGGCCACATTACACTATTAGGCACTCAGAGGATGCTAGAGTGATGCATCGTAGCACTTTATGCACCAGGTGGACACAATCCAAAGTCCTCTTCTTCTCTAAAATGTTTTGCTCTCTGTGAAGTTACTCATTATTAATGTCACTACAGTATTTTCAACTTTTTTTTAACCTGCAAACTGTGGTGTAGTTTTATACAGAAAGTGCAGAAGTCAAAGGCAGCTGTGGTGATGAGGCTAGCAGTAAAACATCCTCAAGAGTAAAATGACTTAAGTACTTATTGTACTACCTGAATGCTTGAAAAGGGTTAGGGGCTTCATAGACGTGCAGGCAGGAGAATCCATGATAGAGAACGTCCTACAATTCGACTTGACTCAATTTAATCAACTGTGCAAATTTAGGGGTGTTTCATACTCGCAGCAGCTTATTTAGCCTGGAGCTGCTAGCCTCCAGCAGAGAGATGAGGAACTGACTACAGAGTTCTGGTTTCTAACTCCTCACCCCCAGATTCTTTTAAACTGTTTAAAACTTTTAGTCTTGAGCCCAAGCGGTAAGCTTTGGGTCTGAAAAGTGAAGCCAATGTGGAAGTGCTGTAAACCTGCATTCTTTCTAATGGCCAGCAGGAGGCGACTCCATTGGCTCCAAAAAGAAGTCTGATTGTATGAAAGTCGATGATAAAAATTACTCTACCACTCTTTGGATATTAATTGTCCTAATGAGTTTAGTCTCAATCGCTAGTTTCAGATCACTAGACTTCTTTGATATAGCCGGATGTTGTTAATTTGTAAACTATGGTCCCAGTTAGAATAATGTTCTAGATACCAGATTAGGATAAGAGTATAGCCATAGCTGTCAGTATTTCAGTGTGTTTTCAGTTCATGAAAGTTAATTTTAATGTTTCAGTTGCCTAAAAAAGTCTTGTTTGGCGTTTGTTTTTTCTAAAAGACCGTACTCAGCTGTTGTTATCTTGTATTTTTTGTTTTTTGCTAGTCAATGTTAGCATTAGCATTATCACATCATTAGGGTCATCTTCTCCCTCTCATCCTAATGTTTGTAAGATTACGACAATCTAAATTACACACTCGAGGCTTCAGAACAGGAGTCCACAGACCTTTTTTACAGTCTATACTTTAGCCCAAATTTCTCAGGATTCACAAAGCTCCTTCTGTACCCAGAGGACACCTGGAAACACACAATTGGCGGACTTAATGTCATAATTAGGAAACAGATGTAATCTTAACAGTCCTGATGTCGAAGATAAATCAGACACGATTAGGAACCTGAACATAGAGACAAAGACAAACTGCACCTTCACACAAATGACCTCTCCATCGTCTTCTTTCACCTCCCTCCTTTAAACCTCATTTTGTTCCCTGCTTCACTACTCCACTTTTATTTAGTGTTTTTTTTTTTTTTTTTTTTTCATTATTTTCTTTTCAACCCTGTTCCCTAGAAGTGCTGCTGATATACTACTAAAATGGTTTTGCTGTATTCATTTTGGAGGAAATGTAATGTGATTGCTGTAAAAAAAATATCACAAATTTGCCTCAGGGGAGTTTATAGTCTGTTCAGAAATGCAACATCTATTCATAAACCTGCAAATTGAATAAGGAAAAACTCCCCAAAACCACAGTTCTCAAAATATAACCATAAAAACGTTGCTCATACTTTAGTTATTGTAGGAAAACACATTGAATACAGCATCAGTTGACATTTTTCTGTTACATTTTGCAAATTGAAAAATAAGTTCTTTATTTAAAACATCCTTATTTGGACACAATTACATTTCTTTCCATAAATAGTTGCTGTTGCAATATCGTAGTATGGAAATGTAATTTTTAGGCAGCAATGCTCCTTTTCCACTATTTTTCTTTTTTTTCTTCCACTCTGTACTTCTTCCTCCTCTCTTATTTACACCTCTTCTTGTTCTTTCCGTATCATCTCCTTCTTTCAAACCTCTATATTTATTCCTTGATCCTCATGTTTTTTTATGTATTATGAATATTATTTGTGCAGACAGTATTTTTTAGATCTGTAGAAAACACCGCAGCACACTGAACTAACTGTTTTATACCGGGGCCGTCATGCTTTTTAGGGAAGAAATGGCGCTGGAAATGACTGAACTTCTGGCTAGGTGGGTAGATATCGTCCGTACAAAATAAATCAAGCGTACAACCAATCACTTTTTCCTCAACATTGATCGATTTTTTTGATGACAAAGACAAATAAAAACCACGTGTTGCAGAAATCTTGTCAATAGTCTGAATAAGACATAAATTGTTGATCAAAATCGAATCCAAGAATTTTGATTATCAGGGTTAATTCCCTCAGAAAAGCCAATAACGTTTGTAGCCAACTGATTGTTTTCTTGTTATTTTGAACCAGCTGCACACTTTCTCTCATTTATTCCACTCAGTGCAGCAGCCGACCAGCAGCCCTGCTGACCTTTGCATGCCCAAGTACCTGCTTGTTGAATTGTTGCTCCTCCACTCTTTTAGTGCTCTTGTTCCTGCTGCTCCTGGGTCAAAACCCAAAACAATAAGTGGTTTCTCAAGTATGCCTCTCAAACCTGTCAACATGTTTCAACTTTTAAAGGTGCAATCTGTGGATTGCATATTCCAAATACAGAAACATATATACATTTTTTTTTCCTTTGGTACATTGTGTACACATTGGGTACACTTATGTTATGAATTTACATTGCATTGTCCGAGTCAGAATTTTACAGGTACAGATTTGTGGATTAATCAATTTCACTTCAAATCTGATAAACATAATAGTATAAGAGTCAAGTAAATCAGTCAAATTTAGATTATAAAAGTATAGTTTTTTATGTAACCACACTTTTTTCTTTAAAAAATGTTATAATACTCACAGAAGACAAGAGAGACATAAAAACTGAGTGAAAGTGATGAAAATAATTACAATAATAATAGCTCATCTGCATTTTTTTCTATTATCAGAAACAAATTCTGAGCTTTACTCACTATATCACTCACATTGCAGTGATATAACATATTTTTGTGTGATGAGATGAATTCCCATCAAACCATTTTCTGTACTGGTTAAAAATTGTAAAACACCCACCGCCAGATACTTATATTAATTTAAAATATCATTAGATATTTAACGATAAAATCAATACATAAAGTAATGGCAGATGTGATTATCTTTTCTAGCGTAGCACTGAAAATATTTTACTGGAGACAGATAATTAGTTTTGTTACAGGATGAAACACTACATTTACCCCCATGCTAACACTGTCATGGTTATTTGGTTATACAGTATGAATCGTAAAGCTCTCTGGGTGAGAAAGTTTCCACCATCAGCATATTTCAATATCATAATAATTTTGATACACTTCTAATTGGTGAAGTTTAAAGGCCCAGTCCATCATTTGGAAATTCAATTTACTGTATATATGTTTTTGACGTATGAATGACACATTTTTAAAAAATATAGGCATGTTTTCCACTTTTAACAGCACCATGAATATGAATAATTTTTGTTGGCTTTTAGTATTAACTCGGGTAATAAAAGACCTGTCAATCAACTCTTAAAGAAAACAAGCTCCATTTCCGTTTCAAAAGGTGAAAGAGCTGCTAATATGCTTACAATGGCATTACAAAATTGGGCTAAAGTGCACATAAACAGTAGATTGTGCCACCCACTCTTGGGATTTGAACTCTTTTACTTAGCCTTTGTCCAATAAAGCTGTGAGAGCAGACTCTAATGTTTAACATTCACCGTCCATTCAGCTCAACAGGTGAAAGTTAACCTGGTGTGACTGTGCGCTTTCTCATAAGATTACTGCGGCCAAATGGTGTTTTCCAGGATTGTTCGTCAGCCTCTTGGCACAAGTGTGAATGAGTGATGTCAGTTGAAGCCATGCCAGTCTCTCCTCCTGATTCCTCTATTCTCTCTGTCTGCGGCTAATTGGCTCAGGCTCGCCTCTCGCGCTGTGCCACAAACGCACCGTGACAGGAAGTAGGAGCAGAAGGTGACTGCAGCGTTCAGCCGCTTAGCTCACTGCCAAAGCCAACGTGTGCTTCTGGGAACACGGTACAGCCGCCCCGAGTCCAAGGCCGGCTCCCGCTAATCATGAGCCACCCAATAGGATTAGAGAAGCAGCAGGGTCCCGCCTCCAACTTCACGGCGTTCTAAAAAGGGCAAATCCCAGTCACGGATTAATCAGGCCTGTCAGGTGCACCACGCAGGAGCGAGCTGCATGCCAACAGCATGGCCCACAGCTGGAGAAGAGATATTCACATTATACTGTCAAACGGTCATTTATTATTTAACAGCGGCTCCACGCCAAGATACCGGAGGCACTTTTTGACTTCCTGGCGACTGAAACAGCATGCATTTAAATGATGTCATTCTCAAACCCTCTATTTCTACTGTAGCAGTCCCTCTCTCTTTCCTGTTTTGCCTCCCTGTCACCTTAGCATCTGCAATGAACCTGTAGCCGTAACAAACCAGTGTTACCTGTGTCTGTTGGATAAAATCTGATTCTTCTAATCCCGTTGCTTTCATAACCTTAGCTGGGTGGAGTTTACTGTGAAGGCTGATTCACATTCAGTTTCTGAAATGTTATGTTGTCTTTCACATAAAGAGCTGCAGTCCTATCACATTGTTTTAAAAAGGTGATTCCAGTTTATTTAATTTCTACTTTATTTTTGTAACGTTGGCTGTTCTATTGGAAACAACAACATGTTAGTCACCAAGTTAATAGCTTGAAATCTGGGAACACTGTGACAGCAAGGTCCAATGGGTCAAGAAAACAAGCAGTCAGACAGGTTGGAAAAAAACACCCCTGATTTTTGAAAGCAAAGGCGAACAGTGAAACTATTACCTAAACTGTTTGTTTCAAATATCTGTCATTGTTTACAGACCCACTTCCTGCCTCAAATATGACCTCCTGTACCACCATTTCAATTTTACCCACTTTGAGTTTGATCTCCAAATGAAGTGGTTTAGATCATCTAGATAAAATGTTGGTTTATTTCCAACCTGTCTGATCATCTGACTGCTCGAATTTCTTGACCTGTCGATCTTCTTTTAAACTGTGTTCCCAGATTTATGCAGTTAACTTGGTGAGTACAATGTTATCATGACTGACAGAAATGGTCAACAGAACTACAAAAATATCACCCCTTTCAAATAAACTAGAATGATCTTTAAAGAAGACCTCTCTCGTCTCTTTGAGATTGTGTATTTTCTCATTCATCAGTCTCTCTAAAGATATATTTGAGTGTAAATGATAAAGAATGTTTCTTTTGCATTTAACAACAATATGTACCATACGTCTCAGCCACAGAAGTATATTCTGTTTCTAGTTTTTATTTGGAATATAAATGTAAACTTCATTATAATACTTCAGCTTTTTATAGAGACTGATGAAAGGAGCCCTTTATGGGAGAAGACATAAAAAGAATGAATTTCTGTAAGTTTTAAAGAAATGTTGCAGAAAGCTGAGTAAAAGTTGGAAAATCTATGACTGCTGCAGCTGAGACATGAGAAGAAAGTGTTTGTTATAGCTTACTTGCGTCAATAAATTTAATGCAGTCTGAGACTCTCAGTAAACTCCACCCATCTATGATTCCTTATAAGTTGCTGCATTTACTTGCAAATCCTCTTTGACCCAAACAAAGCAAACAACCCTCTCCTCTGATCTCCACATACGTGCCCCGCTGTTCGGTTCCCCACAGTTCTCTGCTGTGGGTCTTTGTCACTGACTTCTCTGCATCCTTCTTGTCTATTTCCTGTATTAGAGGTCCACAGGTCCAGGCTTCCAAAGCTGCTGCTGGCGCCAAGAAGTACGAGCTGAGCAAGTGGAAGTACGCCGAGCTTCGGGACGCCATCAATACCTCATGTGGTGAGTGTCAGGGTTTCATTTGTCACCATGGTAAAGGTGTCATCGACTTCTTGACACACGGCAGTACAGACCTCCTGAACACATTTGGAGGTGGCCAACAGGGTTGAAAAGGGTCCTCCGGTTGTAAAAATTAATGGCCACAACTCTATAAAATATATCTAAGTATTCTTGATTGTCAGGAACTGAGTCTTTTGCAGGATTTTCTGCTAGTATCTTTGCAATTTCAAAAGAAATATCAAAATCTTATCGACATGTTGTAATCATGTTTACTGAGCGCATTCATGCTCCCCAGAGGACAAACAGGTTTTTAATGTACCTTTGATTTTTACTCAAGGCTTATTTTTTTAAGGTCAGAACATTCCCATGATTAACACTTGAGTCCATCACCAGATTTCTATGAAATCTCCTCAGAGGATGATCCTCAGGGGATTTATGTAATTAGGCCAAACTTGCTGCTTGCAAACTCCATTGACTTTAATGGCAATTTGTCCATTAAGCACATTCATACTCCCCAGAGAATGAAAACATTTACATTATCACTTCATGAGCTTTCCCTTAGTATTGGTCAAAATTTTCACTTAGCACACATAATATCTCGTAATTTAACACACTGATTGCTATAAAAGTTGTTGAGTACATTCATGCTCCCTAGAGGATAACTATGATTTAATCACCCAGTGTCAGTGCCTCAGATCAGGTAAAAACTTGAAAACTGATGCTTGATTCCTTAAAATTTAATATAAATATTGTTGACCCTTGAGGATTAATGCTAATGTCTTTGGTGGCATTTCTCTTGCAGCTTTATCAGGCAAACATTTCCTCTAATACATATCAAAATCTATCAGAAAAATTGTCATTAATTGTACTGAGCACATTCACGCTCCCCACAGGAGGAACTTGATTGATTTTCATTTCCTGTCGTTTCTTGTATGGACACCCACAAGTGAAAATAATATATGTCATATTCAAAAACAGATAGTATAAAACAGATCACATTCATGCTCCCCGGATGATGAACAGGTTTGATTTCAACAACACAGTGCATTTACATTCAGCAAATTGACATTTTTATCCCTGCTGTGGGTTAGACTCTAGGAAAAGCTTGGTTTTAGAAGTTTTCACTCCTCTCATTTCCAGCAAATGGACAAATTTGACAGAAATGTCTGCCACAGATCACTTTCCAAACCACTTACTTTTATTTTTGATAACGATGCCTCATTTTCCAAACCACTTCTGTCATGTGGGAGTGAATTACTGGTGGAGCAGAAGAGAGTACAGTTCTTTTAACAGAAGCCATCATGGTGATACCACAGCTGTACCCTGTATATATTGCTTTATCAAACAAAGTATGGCAGTACAGGGGTAGTATCATCGTAACACATAGTGTAGCAGAGAGCAGCAAAATACTCAACCTTTACACTGACATTTACAAATCAGTTGACAGTCTATTCCGGGGTAGTTTAAAGGTGGTGCACGTAACGTTTTAGTGTTATTGAATCACTCTGAAATATCAGGATTGCTATGACAAAAGACCATAGCTGAGAAAATCTGTGACCTTTTCTTGACTTCTACGCTGCATATATTACAATGATGTGAGTCAGATTTGGATCAGTGTCTGTAGAGTTTGTGGCGACATCAGATGGGTAACTATGGTCTCAAGCTAGAGAAACTCCCACGCTAGCAAAAAATACCACTGGTGTGAGACATATTCTGTCAATTATCTCCAATACTGTCTTACTTTGTGCAGTAGTTGATCCTTAGCTGCTCAGTTAGTTTGCAAACTTTATATTAATGTTAAAAAATATAATCTTAGAAAACATTTTACACCTGTAGAATAAAGCTGTAACTGGCAGATAAGGTAAAAAATCACAGCCACAGTGTATCGAGAGGCAGCAAAGTTATCTTGGAGAGCAGTCCTGAGTATAGAGCACAAGCTGTCAGGTTTAAAGAGTACAGCTGGTGATTTTCAATATTTTTCTTGTCAGCAAATCCTAAAACTATTAAAAACAAGTCAGTGAGTCACACCCCTGTACTGGGTGACATGTTCCTTCATAATTCAGAGTTTGGTGATGTTAGCTTGCTTAGTAACGGCTCCAAATAGTAAAAACATCGACCAGGTTTTCAGTCACCGGAGAGTAGTTCTGTGTAAGACAGACACCACTGAGCATGTGCAACCTCTTGACTTTGTTCTGACGTTCTCTGAGAAGTTTACAATGTAGTGCAAAGTTAAGAGGTTGTGAATGTTTTCCCACATACTCAGTAGCATCTGCCTTACACAGAACTACTCTCCGGAGACTGAAAATATGACGGCTGTTATAAGTTTAAGTTTTTAGCATACAAACTCTTGGCAAGTAATCTTATATATTGAACTCTTGCTGCAAGACACATCAAACTATTTTTATGGTGTAATATTGCTTAAAAAATAATTACCAAAATATTTTTTCTACTACTGGTAACAACAGCTGAATAACAAATGAGTTGTAAGTTCAACAAGATAAAGATGTCAAAGGTCAGAAGTGCAGATGCTTTACACAAATATTCCTGCTGCAATGGATTGTGTTTCCACAGATAGAGGACAGTTAGATAAGGTAAAAGAGGAAAAGAAAAGAGCCTGTGGCGGTAAATATCCTCCACTGTCCTCTCTTTTTTTCTTCCCATAATCTTGAGTTTAACCTGAGAGCTCACCTGTCCTTATCCATGCAGCAGGAAGCGTGGAGAGGACAAGGTGCTCGGCGAGGGCCGTCACCCAGGGGTGGTCTGAGAAATTAATGGAGGGAGATTTGAAGCCTGCGGGCGGTCGCACATTAACACACGGGGATGATTCGGTCGAATGTTAACATGCCGCTCACCTCACCTCCGAGACAGAGGAGGAGATCGAATATTGATGTTGATAACGTCCGCCGCTCAGTCATGATGATCTGCAGCGGCGGGAATAAGCGTCCAACAAAACAATGACGAGGGCTTGTTGACACCCGCCGTACTCATACTATTTATTCTGCAGAGGTTTCAGCTCGGCACAGTAAATTAAAGTTGTTCTTTCTTTTTTTTCCTTCACTATTTATCTGCCTCTAAAGTTGACGTTATCTCAGTACTTAGTGTGCATTAAGCCTCTCATTGCACACAGTTAGCCCGATGCTCTTGATGATAAATTGAATCTGTGTTGTTCTTTCCCTTTTTTTTAACTTTTTTTTCTTAAGTAATTTATCTGAATCATCCTGATGGAATGTGTTATCTTTATGCTTGGGGCAATGTTAAGCATATTTTATCTGTGTGTGTGTGTGTGTGTGTGTGTGTGTGTGTGTGTGTGTGTGTGTGTGTGTGTGTGTGTGTGTGTGTGTGTGTGTGTGTGTGTGTGTGTGTGTGTGTGTGTGTGTGTGTGTGTGTGTGTGTGTGTGTGTGTGTGTGTGTGTGTGTGTGTGTAAGAACTGTATAGATTCCTGTTATGATTTTTAATGAATGCTGACAGTTTAGAGGATAAAAGGATATGTCTGTCGTTAATAATTGTGTGAGGTTTAACGTTTTAAAGGAACGTGATCTCAGACTCAACCCCCATCACATACAATCATCACTTTTAGGATGTAAAAGCAATTCAAGTGATAATAAATGATTAAAACCACACTCCCATGCCATGGTGAAGCTAACATACAGTATGACAACCAGCTATAGTGTGTATAGTTGTATACATACCCTTACAATGTGCCACAGACAGGAATAAACAGGCAGCATTGTTAATGATTCAAGCTAAGGGCACAAACAGCCTCGGGGTAGGTGCTGTTACAGAACCTGGTTGTCCTTCTTTTGATGTTTCTCAGTCTTTTAAAAGAAGAGAGGAAGTTAAAAAAGATGGTTAGCAGGGGTGAGAGGGGTCCAACGGTGAAGATCTGAGTGAGGGATTGAAGCTCCTAGCATTTCGATTTTTGATGTTGTGCATATTATTTTGTCCAGATTTGTCCTGTATTGTGCTGAGCTGTTTCTATACTGCAGTTATTCTAAATTGCATCATATCTTTCTGTAATGCTCCACTTTTTGAATTTCCTGGCCATTTATAATGAGAGGTAGATGGCCACTATGACTCTTACAGTCCACCACTACTTCTTTTGTTTTGGACACATTCAACTCCAAATGTATGGCTGCACACCGATCCAGCAGGGTATAATCACCCATAGTCAAACCACATACAAAATGAGGCGGCATTTACAGTACATGATGCAAATGTGATAAAATGAATCAAAATGGAAGAAAAAAGTATTAAATTAGGCAACGATAGATTGATATGGTGTTAGATTTTGCAGATACAGACACAGAGTAGTAGTCATAAGTCTAGTTTTGTGTGTGTGTTGGGTTAAACCTGTAATATAAAATCTCTGCTCCGACTGGACCGAATGAACCAACAACATCTGCAATTTATTTCCACATATCATCATCTTCTTTTAACAGTTCAGCGAAGTTATTAAATACACGTCGTACAGAAACTGGAGACCGCAAACAATCAGCAATCAGGCTGATGTGATGATAGCTTGAGGTTGACGGTCGCCATGGTAACGTAGCACGCTTTCCTTGCATGCGAGTTTCAGTGGTACCAGCAGTCAAAAAATAGTGTAATAAAAATGGTTTGTGACTGTGAATCTCAGCTCTCAACACAGTCTGAGAAACCAGAAGTACATTTTAAATTAGATGTACCGTCAAATATACTCAGCTCACAGCTTTTTATGGTTTGGAGGGAAGCTGACTGTCCCACAACAGAATGTCTCCTCTGAGGTGTAAAAATGTAAAATATGCAGTTCAAGAAATATATGAAGAAAAAAACACTTTTTTTTGCCAAGAAAATCTATTGAATACTAAAATCCAGAGATGACCATGATGCCCTGTATGTGTGTTTTTTTGTCTCTGAAAACCTAAAATGTACAAGTGTACAAATGTAATCAATAAGCAGACTTCATTTTTATACATTATTCAGTGTAAAGCGGCTATAATCGATATTTTCATAGCAACGTCTCATAGTAATGAACCTACAGAGAATTATCAGTGACCCTGCCGCTCTTTTCAGCTTTAAGGAGCTTTATAACAAGTTCCAGCTCATTGTTTCGCTGTCTGGCTGCAACTTCACTGTCTTGGTTCACTCTCAGGGCTCATAAGCATCGTTTTTGGCAGCTGTCTTTAGAGAAAAAGCTCTACACTTTACTTTACCTGCTCTGCATTAAACAGCAAACAGACACAGTTAGCAGCTAAAGAGCCAGGTATTTCCCTCAGGAGTTGGTAGAAAGAAAAAACAGAAATAAAAGAGGTTGAATATGGGACTTACATTCATCAGATGGACAGAAACACGACTCTAAATTACCCCTTTTCCACCGAGCTGGAGCCAGTGCTGGTTAGGAGCTAGTGCTAGAGCCAGTGCTCAGTTGGTGCTAATCCAAGCACCTCTTACGAACCTGTTGCTTTTCCACCGGCAAGGAGCCACGCGATTATGTCACTGTATAATGTAGCCAGCGCGCGCCTTTGAAGCACTTCCATGATTCACCAGTGAGAGGCAGCAACATGGCGCTAGGCATCTAGCCTGCCGGAAATGAAGAAAGCAGAAGAAGAAGACGACAGCCCTGGCAAAAAAATGATAAAAATAGTACTTTTAATCAACAAATCTTTAACCCTTTGTAAATGCCCCGCTAGTCTGCTAATAAACGTTAACCCCGCGAGTCTACTAATAAACGTTAGCCGCGCTAGCCGGCTAATAAACGTTAGCCCCGCCCCCAGTCCACTGACATAATAGTTTCTTGCATTAGACCAGCAAAGAGTTGGTGCTTGCTCTGGCTCCTGTTCTGAGGCTCCGGCTGGAGCTTTGGTGGTGGAAAAGCAAAGAACCGGTGCTTAGTCAGGCTCTGGCTCCGAACCAGCACCAGCTCCAGCTTGGTGGAAAAGGGGTAAATGATTGCTGAGCAGGTGCTGCACATATTATGTGTGCATTTTGTTGGGAGATATTCTGTGTTCTTAAAGATTTTTTCCAAATCTGTCACCTCCCAGATATCGAGCTGCTGGCTGCCTGCAGGGAGGAGTTCCACCGCCGGCTCAAGGTTTACCACGCCTGGAAGTCAAAGAACAAGAAGAGGAACACGGAGACAGATCACCGGGCGCCCAAATCTGTCATAGACTATGGTACGTTACGACACGCAGATTTATTGAGGTTATAAATCATCCTCTGTGTTTTTTTGTCTTGTATCTAAAGTTTTTTTTTGGTTTTCCAACAGTAAGATTTTCTTTTTGCTTCATTCACATACTTAAAGAGAACAAAAACATTTCTCAGCTGCTGCACTCTGACAGTTTCAGGTGTTTCAAGAGACACGATGAGTTTCCAAATCAGCAGTTCAATTTGGAAATTTCAATGAATGATTTTCACTCATTTCATTTTCTCTTTCACCTGTAAAAGTCGGGCAGACACTGTTTTTTTTATTAATCATGTACATTGTGTTAATCATGTTTTAACAGTACGATCGGTGAACCAGTCATGACCTGATGTTCACACCCAACACTGAACTACTTCTTCTTCTTCTTTTTTCTTCTTCCTCCTGTGAATTTACAGGCAGTCTTTTAGCATATACTGCTGCCTCACACAGGAAGAACAAAATGGGTTTGTCCGTTGAAATTCTTATCAAACAAGATGACCGAATCCTTCAAGTTGTTGTCAACAGAGAGCAAGGCCGGCCTCCACAGAGCTGGCCTCACGTTCCCTTGTTTGTTAATGTAGCGTTGAACCTTTCAGGTCGTTTTCTGTCAAGTAATAAATAACCACAACCAATCTGACCCGTCTCAATTCTGAAATGAGTTGAGGGCGACCAATCCATTCAAATCTGAGCTGCATCTTCCCGCCTTTACACACTTACTCATTTGACCTGAAACAAATCTTCATACATAATCTGATAACATGTAAAGAACCTGAGGAACAAATGGACTCGGTCTCTCACCTCTCTCCGTCGCCGTGCCCTCACCTCATTGTGCCACACGTCGAGTTGTCATGACGACAAAGAGCTCTTATTCGGGAGCCCTCTGTTGCGTTGCTCTGTTCAGACTACTGATTGAACTGTGAGCCCACACACTCACTTTCATCCTTCATCCTCTCATCAGCGAGAGATGAGCTGCTTGCCGAACGTCACCGTGGACACGTGTCACACGCAGCACTTTAAATGTGATTGTTTTTTTTAATGTGTGTCTGGCTCCGTGTGTAAAGGCAGGCGACGTGTTAATATAACACTGAGGTGTGAATCTGTCCTGGGACCTTTTGATAGGCGAGGCAGCTTTATTCATATAGTGTATTTTATATCCAGCGGCTTTATATAAAAACATTTAACAGTAAGAATTGGAAGCATCAAAACATACAATTAAAAAAAAACAAAAAAACAATTGTAGTAAAAATTGGAAACAATAAAATAAAGAACCCATTTATAATAAAAAATAAAATTGAGTACAGAAAAATAGAAAGAGAGAAAGAAAACAAGAAGCTACCCTTGACTTAAACCCTTCCTTTCCTTCCTCCCTCCCTCCTACCTTCCTTCCTCCTCTACTTCCTTCTTCCTCCCTTCCATCCTTCCTCCTATCCTTCTTTCTTCCTCCTTTCCTAACTTCCTTCCTTGACTTGAGGAGAGCTCAATCATAAGCACATGAAAGGAGGAATGTTTTTAACATGGATTTAATATTTTAAAATAGCATCATCCACCCCACATCTCTCTCTACCAGTTATGCTGTATTAATTAATTATCATAATTATGTGTTTTTTTTATCATCAGCTGGGATGCATAAATTTGGGTCTTGTTATGTTCAGGTTCAGTCAGACACTCAGACTTTATCAGAGGTACATCGATAAAGTCTTGGACTCATTTCAGTGGCTGTCCTTGATGTTTTCACAGTCCATCAAGCACCAACCAGACAAGTAGATCCTAAGAACAAATCGATGAGATGTTTTTAAGGACATGACATCATATTATAAAAGACACATGTAATTTTAAAGTACAAATATTAAGATACCATCTGAACTCTAGTAGATATTATTTAGCTTTTTACTTCAAGCTGAAAGGATTTGACTCATTCTTGATTAAAGGAGGAAACTTTCATTCCTTCCATGTCTCCAAAAATACAGAAAACAATCTTTAGACTTGAAAGGTTTAAATTTGCTATAGTGGCTCTGGTGTTCAGACTCCACATTTCACCTCATCTTCTTCAAGTAGTTTTAAAAGTAGCTGAAAGCCCTTCAGTGCAATATCACTCACACATCAAAAAACCACATCGTCACCTTCACAGAGGAGGTTATGTTTGCAGTCCTGACTTATCTGTTTGTTCACAGGCTATCTTTTAGAAGTTAAAACCGAGGAGATATAATGTCAATGATTTGTTTTTTTGATGAAACTCAGCATCAAAAAGTGAAAACATGTTGCCATCCAAGTGCTTTATATTTAAGCTTTTATTTTCTTAAACTTGTGGCATGTAATTAAAATACAGCTTTTCTTTAATTATGTGGTTTAAAATGACTTATTCTACATGGATTTGTGCCACTTTGAAATTTTAGTTAAATAATTTTTCAATACTTCAAAAACAAAGTTAATAAGCTACAATTTTTTCATTTTTTTTCTTCAGATTATTTAAATGATTTTAGTTGTGTCCTTTAAAGAACAAAAACTGCCATAATTCATGCATTTAGCTCCAGAAGTCACATTCAGTTCAGTGTGTCCACATCAATGCTGACTGCTTCTCTAATGTTTTGTGACATTTCAGCATTGCATATTCATGGCTGTCATAAATCAGTTAGCATATTAGCAAAAGTGTATTTTGGTGCATAGCCAGGTGCAGATTACAAGAAACATTCCTACATGTGGCACCAAGGTGTTACACATTGTCTGTTGTTATAATAAAAGCTGAGAGAGACAGCAAAAATTGGAGAGAGAGAAAGGTCAGGAGGATGAGATGTAACAAAGGTCCCAGACAGGATTTTAAACCAGGACCTCTCAGATATGTCTGACATCATTATTATTCTGTTTATCCATCTTTATCACTGAGGAAATGATTTCCAGAGGAGTTCAGAGTCTGCTGGACGATGTGAGGAAGACACGAAACAGTGCTTATTTATACAAACTTTATATACCCAAACAAACATGAATGCAGGAGCGATCCTCAGATTTGAAGTATTCCATCTGATTACATATTAATTAGGGCTGTCAAACGATTAATTTTTTAAATCAAGATTAATCGCAGAATTTCCATAGTTAATCGTGATTAATCGCGTTTTGAATTGCATGTTTAAAATCCTGTTATTTTACATTTGAAGGCAGTTTTAAGCCCATAATGTAAAGCATTTCTTACCAGAGTGTCTTAACTGGGAATCAATCACGGCTCTGCTGCGACTCCCACACTCCAAAATGGTACTTTGGTGGAGCTGAGGCTCGCTTGGCTGCACCTGGGTGTTTAGCGTGGAGGTGCTAACTCAAACTCGACGTACTCCGGTGGTAGTTAAACTCCGTTTGACACAGGTTGCATTTTACTTTTGACTTGTCAACTGAACCGTCTGGAAGTTTTTTAAAGTCAAACAAGCTGTTCAAAAGTCCAGTAGCTCTCTTACTTTCCATCATCGCGGTAGGTTTACTGCAGGCGGCCACTTCAAAGCATAGCGCTACAGCTAGAGGAGCCGTCTACGGGTGAGTAGAAGGGACAAAAAGGCTTGCAAAATTAAAATGTGATTAAAAAAAATTAACGCGTTATGGATTGCATTAATCTAATCGCGATTAACGCGTTAACGCTGACAGCCCTAATATTAATAGCTTTAAAACCTCTTAAAGGATAAGGCTTCTGTTAATCTTATTTTAATAATGTTAAAGAAAATCCCATGAAAAGACCAAATCCAACAATGTGTTCATTTCACTTCTCAGTACTTTCCTAAAACAGCTGGTCACTGTAGTTTTTAGCAACTGGGGACTGCTTTCAGTTTTTGGACAACAAAAGGAGCTCTGTGGCACAAAGCAGAGGAATAAGATATCTCCGACTCTGGACACACACACAATACACAATACTCATCTTTTCAAGGGTTTACTGACTATTTTAAGAAACTGCTGCTTGATGTTTGCATGTTTGCATTTTCTACACTACAGGTGAAGTGTCCACAACAATATATTTGAAAGGATGCATTCACGTATGACTATTTTTGAAATGGAAAAAAACCAGAGGACATATTTTTCATTGTCACATTGTCATTTCACTCTTTTTATCATCTCACTAATGCTCTTAAACTGAAGTTATTCATATTATCAGGACTAGTCTGAGTCATGTACATCTGAGTTATCATCATGTGTATCGACAGTACTTCTATTTTCACTCTTTTGTCTTGTCTGATTCATTCTTATCATGTCTGTCAAAAACCAAAAAAAGAAAAACACACCTCACTTGTTTCAATGTTTCTGCTGTGTTGCATCACTTCCTGCTGTACATGTCCGTGTAACCTGGCATGTTTACTTTCAGATCATGCGCCTCCTGTGAAAAAAGCATGTAAGTGGTCCTCCAGTGTGTAACGCTACTAACCACAGAGCTACACCTTCCCCCCGCTCCTCCCTCCCCTCCCCCCTTCTTTTTATTATTAACCCCCACCCAACATGGCAGAGGTCTGCTCTTAACCGGGCTCGCTGTTGGACTTTGGGTTTGTGTTGTTGTTGTTGTTTTGGGTTTTTTTTTTTGTGCTGCTCTGTTTGATGGAAAAAGTTCCCTGGCAAAAGAGGGGTAAGGTGGATGGGTTTCCATGGCAACCGCTGCCTCTATTAAGACTTGTGTGTGGAAGAGATCATTTGAGCGATTTTCGAGGCACGGAGCTGCCGTTTCGTCTTCATGGCCGGTGCAGCGGTGCCAGCTCCAGCCCCATTTGTGAGACGCCTCCCAGACAGCTATAAGGGTTTGATAAAGAGCCCAGCTAATTCCTCCGCGCTCTCAAGGCTGCCCGTTATTGATACTCCCCACAAGGAGGAATTCTCGAGGAAAGAAGGAGAGAGAGGGAGAAAAAGGACAGAAGGCTTTTTCAAGGCAGTTTGCCCAGGTTGTGTTTGACGTCTCGGATCATAGCGTCACGTTTACAGGAGCGTGACTGGAGGGAAAAGGCGGCCGCACGCACTGATGGAAAGAGAAATGTTGTTAAGGTGTTGAAGCAACGAGCAGGCGCTTCACTCCATTCACTCCTGACTTAATGAAGGCTTTAGATACATCACAGCAGCTATATGAGGCATCCAGTACAACCATCACACTAACAATCTGTCTTTAAACCTGCCGCTGTTAGAGAGTTAATAGAGTGTTAAATTCTTACTGGGTACCTGAATGATGTGGGTTTAATATGAAGGCTGATTCTCATCATCACAGACTCAATCTGGTGGGGTTTAATGTGTTATATTAGGAGAATTTTCACACCAAACTAGAGTCCAGGTCAAAAGTTTACAGTGTCTTTAAGAGCATTTACATCATCTAAACCATGGCTGTCAAACTCATTTTCATTCAACGGCCACATACTGCCCAATTTAATCTGACGTGAGCCGGATCATTAAAAAGAAGGAAGGAAGGAAGGAAGGACAGATACAAGGAGGAGAAGAAGAGTAAACAGGAATGAAAGACGGAAGGAATAAAGGAAGGAAAAGAAGGAGGAGAAGGAAGAGTATACAGGAATGAAAGACGGAAGGAAGGAAGGAAAATAACACAGGAAGGAAGGAAGAAAAAGAAGACATAAAAGAAGGAAGGAAGAAAGGACAGATGGAAGGAAAGAAGGAAGGAAGAAAAAGAAGACAGAAAGGAAGGAAGGGAAGATGTAAGGAAGGGAGGAATAAGGAAAGTGGGCCGGATCAGACCCTCGGCTGGCTGGTTCTGGCACACGGGCCGCATGTTTGACATCCCTGATCTAAACCATCTTGGAGCATTAAAACTTTCCACTGAAACCCAGACTAAGAAAATGTGTTAAAATGATCACTCTTAGCAGCAGTTTAAATCTCTGTATTAAGACCGTTGACTGTATATAAATATGAATGTCATGACAGAGCTGCAAAATTGAAACCAAAATATCTCGATGGCCTCCTGGAAGCTGGTTGTAGGATAGGTCATAAATCCCGCCGCCTCTATTTTAGCAGACTTGAGCCAAACTTCTTATTCTGACCATGAAAAGACCTTCAGTTCCTTTTGCAGCCACTAGGGGTCTGCTGATTCTGTTTTGCATAATACACGCCTCATTGTTTCACCTTTGAACCCTGTCAGGGAGGCAATCCTGCACTCCTTGGTAGAAAGCACATTATGGAAGTGTGAAGTTAATGCATCTACATTCAACTTGGTTGGGAATCACTTATAGAAGAATTGTGTGTAAGTGCAGGTTTTATAAGATGCTGAAATTTGAATTGTTTGTATTTTGTGTGTATGACTCGGTGTGTGTCATACACTGCTCATTAGCCCCCATGTAACCTGTCCTGTTAATGGCTTCCACCTAGCTATGTTTGGGATATTTATATATTAGGATAGGCTTCATGAGGCCTATAGTACATAATATGAAATGCATATTTATGAGGCTTATCATACTCATTATTTCTTTTTAGTTTCTTTCTTCTTTTAAGTTTTACTCCATTCTCATACTGTTAATATAGAGCGGTGGGGCTCAATAAATTCATCATTCATTGACTGCAGCGTGCTGAGTGTCTTATCTGTCCTAATGACATCACACAAGCAAGATGGCAGCTTCCATTAAGGAGATGTTTTGGTTACTATTTGCATAGTAGTAGAAAGTGGAGACGCATCATCCATATTTATGTACAGTCAATGTTTTAGTCAATTAAACCTACTACCAGTCAAAAAATAGTATTTATTTTTGAAAATCTGAGGTAGATGTGAGCATTTAGAGGAGGATTTTATCTAGAAACACATAAGTGAATTAATAGTGCTCAAATAAAATGATATTCCAGGTTTTACAGACTTTATTATAGAGGCAGTCGTCAGGTGAATACTATTATTTGTCAGGAACAGACAACATGAACTAGCGGACATACAGTACCGTATCATCCAACCGCCTTGTATCAGCACATTTTAACTCTTAAATGTCAAGATGTTACAGTTTGTTGACAGCAGAGATCTTTTTTTAGATTCTTCTGCTGACAAAAACACTCAAAACTCCTGTATTTCAGAGCGGATTGTTAGACAGGACTGTGTGTGTGTGTGTGTGTGGATTCCTTCCCTCTGTGTTTCTTCCTCATGTCGAAGCCACTGTTTGAATAGCATCAGCGTTTGGTAGCTGATGTTAAGCTGCATGAACAGTTCGCAGATTTACTTTACTTCTTTTGTCAGCCTCGAATCTTGAATGCAGCTTTTCCACCCCTCATTGAGTCACCTACCTTCAGGCACTTTGTAGCAGAAAGCCAGAAAGTATGACAAACGCTAATCACCAACCTGAGTGTATCCAGCAGGGAGTTTAAGTTCAAGCACCACTCTAAAGATTTTTTCTCCATGTATTCATTTCTTCTGAACAAAAAGAGATGATGTTTCCTTTCTTTCTTTCTTTTTTTTTTTTTTGCCAGTGAAGTTTTGGGATCTTTTTCTTCTCTGTAAAAGTCGTTGGTATGAGGAAGGGAATTTGAAATGTTGGTATAGTTTTTCTGGACGGTGGTTTGAGGCACCATGTTGTTGGTGATGGTGAAACGATGTGTTGCTTCGATATATGTTTTTTTCAGGTTTTGCACACACTGTGAAAACTCATTTTAACAAGGCGTTTAAATCCTGGAATCAGTTTAATTGTTTTACTTGGTGGAAAATGTTTAGATTGAAGTCCATTTCATTCAATATATATTAACTTAAATCAAGAAAATCCTTTTAACAAACTGAATTTTACAGAAATCAAGTAGATTTTATGTCGCTTAGTGAAATACTTGACACATTTTCTGATTTTAAAGCTGAATACAAGATGAAATGACTTCTTAAAATGAAGGTTTTTGCAGTGAGCTGATTCAACGAGCTGCAGCCTGAGTCCCTTTTTTTTACGTAGCAAAGCTTCTTCAATCTGTAGATCCCTATTTTACGCTCTACTTTGTAGAAAAATGCAAATTATATAGGTTTTATTTTTCACATGAGTATGCAAACCCCTTCATAAACACCCGCCATGCTTCATGTCTCACTGATTTCCTCCCTCTGTCATCAGCACTGCTGTGATCTCTGCTGACCCTCCTCCAGCTCTAACAGCAGGACTCACTGACTACACTTAAACACGGAGACTGAGCCAAGGCTTCGTTATTCAAACCCGATCTGAATACAGCAGAGCGGGGCGTAATGTTTACATGCAGTGAGTTCGCTGGGGCTTGTGGGAAGAAATGTTCCCACTAAAAGGAAGACTAAAAAGGAAATCACAGTCAAGTTATTTTAACTTGGTTGTGCTCATTTGGATTTTCTGTTCCATTTTTGTGTTTTGTGTTTTCTCATTTTCCATGAGAATTATTCCAGTTGGCTCACCTGTGTATCAACAACTGCAGAAATGACTAGAAATTGTAAAAGCATTTTATTTTTAATTAGTAATTCAGCTGTACTGTTGTGTATTAATGCTTCAGTACAGTTAAAGATGGACATATAGCCAGTGATTTTACACAGTAACATCTGTTTGGAGCACATCTGGATTATCACAAGCAAGCAGGAAATTGTTTCTGCAGACGAGATGCTGTTAATCTTTCCATCTACATGAAGGTTGATTTTGCCAGCAGAATGAGAACAAGCAGAAAACATCACTGGAGTCATACCAAATATATTGAAATGAAGCCCAAATCATATATGGTAGAGTAAATAGACTCACTCACTACCACTCTTTTATTATTTTTTTATTATTTTTAAATGGCATTAATGGTATGATATTTATAAGTGACTGCAAAATCTCAACACAGCAATTTAAAGAACACAAGTCAATCTTATTCACTGATTTGAGATGCACAAACACTGCAAGTTCAACACAATAAATGAAAGAAGCCACAGTTACAATGAGGAACTAAAATGATTAGCTCATTTTCGTGGATGACTGAAGAGGTTTGTATTATGTCCCAAAACTTCTGTTGTGTTGTTGTAGACTTACGGTGTTATGTTTTTACGTGTATTTAATCTGTTTGCATGGGTTCTATTAAGTCGCAGTGTGTTGAGCTCTCAGGGCCACCGTACATGGAGTAGCTTTTAATCTACGAGAACTTGGATGTATCTCTAATTGCTGGATTTATTTGATAGTTTTCTCACAACAATCTTGGGTTGTCCAGCCTTAAATATCGTCTCGAAGTATTGACTCAAAGAGCTGCTCCAAAACACAGCACACCACATGTAGGCTTTTGTTTTTTTGCATTAGCTCATTTTACGATGAGAGGATATTCTCTTTAGTCTTGCCTTCTGTAAAGTTCATACACAGGTTGGAAAACAGGAATAAGGTCTTTAAGAAGCAAATATTTACCATTATTCCCATTAACCAGCTCCCAGGCTGCATGTAAACATGGTCCCTGACTCCTGATTGGTTATCACCTCGGGAAGCCACCTAACTTATTTTTTCCCCCATCCAAAAAACCAGCCCAGCAGAACCCAGCCCCGCCTATACCGGCCCGGCAGTACGAGGTGGCCATGAACCGGCAGCAGCGCTACTTCCGCATCCCGTTCATCCGCCCGGGCGACCAGTACAAAGACCCTCAGGGCAAGAAGAAGGGCTGGTGGTACGCTCACTTCGATGGGCCCTGGATCGCCAGGCAGATGGAGCTGCATCCCGATAAACACCCCATCCTGCTGGTGGCAGGTGAGTACGACATGGAGATGTGATGATGGAAGTATGAAAGGAGAGGGGTAGGAGGAAATAGAAATCAGATTAGAAGAGAAATTGATGGAGTTTTTAAGGAAGGAATGTTGAGGATAAGGGAGGGAGCACTGCCTTTTCATTATCACAAGACGGAAAACTTAGAAGTTGGTTCAGAGTGCAGAATTATCTGTTAGCTTCAGAGATCTGGTCCGAGTCCTGGACTTTAGGAAGGAAACTGAAAACTGAAACTGAAAGAGGAAATTCTTGTTTTAAGGTTAGCTCATTCTGTTGCTGTGGTGAAGGTGATTTAATGAAGAGTGACATTTGTAAGACGCTGTGATTAAAACTATAGCAGAGGTCTCCAACAGTATGCGTCACGTGTTTCCCTTTGTAATTTTGCAGTGAATATCACAGGTGATGAGTCCCTTGTCATGATCCCGCTAACATTACTGTTTTAAAAAAAAGTTATACTGACATTTTTTATCCTCATATATATATTTATTAATTTATTTAAGCACAGCGGGTATAGATGGGTGCAGGTTTACAAAGCAGGACTCTAGTGGAGCTCTATCCAGCTCTAATAATAGATCCATAGATATGTGCTGGGTGGTTTCTTGGCTGGGAGCAGGGTGACTTCTTGGAGTCCCGACAAAATGACAGAATGAAAGAAGAAACGATGAATGAAATTAAGAATGGCAGGGTTGGGAGAGAGGAGATGTGAGATGAGACACAAAATCAATGAGTCTATCCGCTGACGGCAACAGAAACAAAAGAAATCAAAAGTGGCACTTCATTGTGGCCAAGTTTAATAAACGCTCAGGAATTTGACTTTGTGACAGTGCTGCAGATTTATCATCATCATCATCTCGGTCATAACGCACCATTGGGCGTTTCATGACGGGGGCAGCAATAAAGCATGTGCGGCTTTTTTTTTTAAAAATGATTATTCAGGAGTCCTGTGTGGGAGATCCAATACAGCTCATCGATCAGGATTTGTGAAGTTTTCCTACGAGGACGCCACACTTCAGCTCTCATTAGAACATGACAGAGACAAATGTGCTGCTCTCTTCCTGCATCAGATTATTTCATATGTAGTGCAAAGAGAGTTTAAGACGTACACTTCATAGAGACAAGATATTTGATCTAGTGTTTCCCCAACTTAGAGCCCGGTTTTCCAAAAGTCATTCCTTGTTGACGACGTAAATCAATCAACCTGATACAGTTGTGAAAGATGATCCATCCATCCAGTTTCTACATTGCTTATCCTTTAATGGGTCGCAGGGGAGCTGGAGCCAATTTCAGCTGACATTGAGTGATAAGCTGCGTAAACCCTCGACAGGTTGCCAGTCAATCACAGAGCTAACATATAACATAGAGACAGACAACCATTCACATCTATGGGTTAGAAGGTTACACTCACACATGTGGGGCAATTTAGAGAAACTAATTAACCTAATCAGCATGTTTTTGATCTATTGGCCCATGCAGGCACATGGAGAACATCCAAACTCCACATACAGTAGAAGAGCCCTTAGCTGGCCAGCGGAGGCACAGTGATGCAGCGGTTATGAAGTGGGAGGACATATTTTATGGGCATGCTTTTGTTTTGTATTTAAACATAAATAACCAGCTTGATTTTGTACAGTTAGTCAGTCACAGGGCTAACAGTAACATATAACATATAGTATAGAGACAGACCACCATTCACATCTATGGGTTAGAAGGTTACACTCACACATACGGGCAATTAAGAGAAACTAATTAACCTAACCAGCATGTTTTTGATCACATGGAGAACATGCAAACTCCACATAGAAGAGCTTAGCTGGCCAGCGGAGGCACAGTGATGCAGCGGTTCTGAAGCGGGAGGACATATTTTATGGACACGTTTTTTTTTTTAAGTATGTTTTTTGGGGCTTTTTTGCCTTTAATGTAGATAGTAGAGAGAGAGACAGGAAATAGATGTAACAGACAATCACCCAAAGTCTAAATGAATGAAAGCACCAAATCATGAGTCAAAAAGAGGTGTATTGTTTACCCATCTGTCTCGGCATATGTATGCTGGCAAGTTAAAACCTACTTGACTCAGAAAATTAGAGTCGCCTTTGGGTCTTTTTGGCTGTTTTATGAAACCGTGTCAGCAAACATTGTACGATTTAAAAAATGTGTAGTCATCAATCTTAAAAAGCTCATATTGTGGTGAAATAGTTGGGTGTTTTGGAGCAGCAGTATTCACCGACAGCTGCGCTTTGTGAGTGAGTAACTACCTCATATAACACTTGGCTAACACACTGCTGGAACTCCTTATTGCTTTAGATGTTGAAGTGTTGTACTGACTGAATGTAAATTGGGAGCGTTGAATGTGTTCAGAGGATGAAATATGCAGTCTGCAGATGTTCGGGGTGTTCTGTTGTACTTTATTTTAACTCGGGATACATCACACAGTCAAGTCAGATATTCACCATTTATACCAGCGATTTAAAAATGTCTCAAATAATCATGGACTTCTGATGTTCAGTGGGGTATTTGCTCATTTTAATGGAGTTTAAAAGGAAGTACATCTGTGCTTGTTGCCATCATTAAATCAAACAGTTCATTGACTCCAGTTGGTTATTCATTACAGCCCCCCCCCCCCCACCCCACCCTGACTCTTCTAGTGAAACATCAAGGCAGGTATTGTGATGCTCAATTTACAATCTTATGGTTTCCAGGAAAGGATGATATGGAGATGTGCGAGCTGAGCCTGGAGGAGACGGGCCTGTCGAGGAAGAGGGGAGCCGAGATCCTTCCCCGCCAGTTCGAGGAGATCTGGGAGCGCTGCGGCGGCATCCAGTACCTCCGCAGCGCCATCGAGAGCCGGCAGGCGCGACCCACCTACGCCACGGCCATGCTGCAGAGCATGTTAAAGTGAGGGGGGGCCGGGGTCGGGGCCCTCTCACTGCAAACAAAGGGACGAATGCACCAGCTACCTAACACAGATGGCGTCTGAGCACACTGCACCAGGTTCTGACTGTAGGGCATTCACGTGAACAGTGATTTTTTTTTTTTTCTTTCTCTCAATTGTCCTTTTGTTTTTCTTTTTTCTTTTGTTTTGTTCTTGCTGGCTTTCAGTTCCTCAAAGGGGAGTGAGGGGAGGGAAGTTTTGCATTGAACCCTATGCAGAAAAATCATAGTAAATGATTATTTTCAGTTGTTTTCCAAGGAATTCTGTTCTCTGTAATATTTCTGCACGTCTAACTACGAGGCCTTAATACTACTTTAACAGGGTTTAATTGCCGTAAGTAGGACACTTCTTTTTTTTTTTTCTTTTGGTGTTCAAAGCTGCCTCCCCAAACAAGAAACCTTTTAATTCCTCTGTAATTATGCATTCCTGATTATCATTATTATTATTATTATTATTACACTGAAGTCTCACTGGTGTGTCGCTTCCATCTTAACAGCTAGCTGGTGATCCCTTCTCTGACTTAAAAACCTGCTGTTTACATTGTCTTCATGTGGTTCTTACAGGGCAAAAAAAAAACTTGCACAAAGGAGTTCAGCTCTCACCGTGAGGCAGTGCTGCATGAGTGTCAGATTATTCCTCGTGACTGCACTCGTAAATTCAGTCAAATATTTGCTAATACTTCCTTTTTATTTTTATTTGACCTTTTTGTCTTTTTCGAACCGAATGTAACTTGAGACCTCGTTGATTTGTTCATGTAGTGATTCCTCTTTTTTCTCTTCATTCTGTGTGATTTAAATGTGTAAAAGCTAATGAGAAAGGTCCAAAAAATGTTTTTGAAGTTGAGACCAAACATGGCTCCATTAAACCGTCGTTGGGGTTTGTTGTTTTTCTTTTTTTTTTCTTTTTGGTGGCCAGAGAAGTAATTCAGCTCCATGATTAGTTTTTTTTTTGTCAAATGCAGAAAATGTGAATTAATTATGCAACAGCTGAGATGCACCCTCCTATGCGGGATGTTTGAGAAGCAGATCAGCACTGCAAAAAAAAAAAATACCTGCAACAAGTCATTCACAACATCTTTTTAGGTTTCAAATTTGATCTGTTTACACGAGGAAGCATCATTTTGCCAACGCAGTGACTCAGAGGGCAGTTTCACATGTTTTCACTGATGATAACTTGAAAAAATTAAATCACTCCATTCGGCTGTTTTGATGAATAAAATCATTTGATTCCAGAAAAAATGTTGAAAAAATGTGTATTATCTCTTGTGAAATTCATTCAGTTTGGGATTTCTTTTCTGCTGTGTGAGAGCTTGTCGGGCACATTGTTAACTTTGTACTGGTACTCATCATTGAACTGGAACCTGAATATTTTCTATACATCAAAGTACAGTATGTGCAAGCCAACATCGATGCTCAAACTGGAATGTAAAAGTTTATTTTTTGAAAGAAACAGTTTCTACTTCAGTGGCTCGAAACATGTGTGAGATTAAGAGAAGCAATAAATAACGCTAACTAAGCTAAAAACGACCGCCGGCCTCCTTCGCCTTGTACATAAGAAAAAATCTCAAGACAATCTGTTATGACGTTAACACCTGCTCTGTTCACCTGGAGGCTGCTGAGTTTGTTCCTACGCTTTCTATTTCCTGTGACGCTCTGCACAACACAAAAGGTGACTTGGATTGTCTGAAAGCATGAATACCTGTCTTGCCGCAAAGTAGCTTATCCCCTTTACAAGTGGCATTAACATGCAGGAAAGCAGGCTTAAAAAAAAAAATCAATGAACGGATGCACCCGAGATACACTGAAGGGTCTGATAGTCCTGCAAACAGTCACAGCAAAGATAGAAAGCTTTGTTTGGGGCAATCTGCAGGTCAATAAGAGGTCCAGATGATTAAAAGTGAGCTAAATATGACAGGAAAGGAGCTTTTTAAGCATTTAGATCTTCATCTTCATCATCTTCAACACAGTCTGATAGCTATACTTCAATATGAAGAAGACTCTGCATGTGTAACTGCAACCAAAAGCATGTTTTTAAGGCTTCAGTCACTGATTTCTATTTAGTTGTAAACACCATTTAAACATCTCAGAGTACGTAAGGCTGAACGTGTAGTGAGACCTGAAGAAAGAACTTCACATAGTTGTCCAACTTCATTAATTATGCAAATCTGAGAAGTTCTTAACTGTTTGTAGTAAAACTAATTTTCAGTGTTGAAACTAAAGGACTAAGCCATTAGCGTGTTTTTACAGCTTGCATTAGCTTTGCTGAAGACCACTGACACATTTTAACACTTTATCTGACAAACAGCTTTTTATTTCCTCACCTCAACAGGACATCTGTTCCTTTTCATGCTGGTTTTCTTTGGATTTGCTGTTTTCTGCTCTTGCTGCCACTACAGTACCTCTCAAATAATTACAGTTCAGGGACACTGAAGTAAGAAAAAACAATTACTTTCAAAGATTTGAACATTTTTAAACCTGATTTCACTGATTGATTGATTTGATTGTGATTGCTTGTGAAGTGTAAATCGAGTGTTCCCCAAATACACCAACAAAACGTACAAAAAGTGAAATTAAGTTTGATTTACGCTGTCAGGAAAATCATGAAAAATCAAGCAAGACCAAAATGAAGAAGTCTGGATGTGACTTGTTTGAACTCTGTATGGATGCATGTTAATGCCATGTGTGAAGAGCTTTGCCCATGATTAAGACCTTGGTACTTGTTTTAACATCGGATCGATGGCCGTGTGTTGAAGAACATGTCCTGCGTTTGCTTCCATCTGTTTTCTCTCCCACACACTACAATCATTCCTCGGGAAGCACTGCCTTTCTCCACTGTCATTTTTCTAACGCTGATCTCTCTAACAGATGAATAAATGCATTCCATGTTTCACTCACCTCCTCTGCTCTTTCTTTGACTTCATTTGTGAACAAAATCAGAATTTCTGCAAAAAGTATGTTTTAAAAATGAAGAACATTGCTTTGTCTTATTCAACACAGTTTGTATTTGCTATCAATCATGAAACAGAACACATAAATGACAATTTTAACATTTTACATAAGAAAAGAAAAATATTGGGTTTTTTTAACCCCCAGAAGCAGCGACAGACATCTGTTGACTCAGAAAGATAAGAGAAGTCGACTATTTACACAAACTGTACAAGATAACATGATGACCACATGAAACTGATGAAACTTCACATTCACACTGTTTTCAGAAAGTACATGTGAACACCTGAGCCGAAGATGTGATGTTTAAGATTTGGACACAGTGGGTGACATTCAATACTTTCCAGTCCTCATAATGGCCAAAGTTGAAGTTTGATCCCAAATCTGCTGAATACGAGCTCATTCTAGCATTATAGTTTCCAATGAATCTGAGAACATGATCAAGACCATAGCAGATATAATTAGCCTTCCTGTCCACTGGATGCAGCTACATCACTGGTTCGAATATCCACCAGAAGGGTTTCACAAACTAACTGACTTCAAATGAGACACACAGACATTTATTACATTTTATAAACATCTGGAAAACACATTTGCAACTCATTTCTGACAGAATGAACGTGGCTGTGCAACTGAAATCATAAATTTGTGTTTCTAATATTTTGTCCACCCCATTAACATACTTTAGGGAGACTAAATATTAGAAACACTTTTAAATATGATGCACTCCAGTACACCACTACCATCAGCTATGACCTCAACATGAAATGAATCAGTAACAACAGTTATGTCATAGCTGTTGTATTCAATAGATAGAACAGATGTTTTCTTAATAAAGTGCTCTGTGAGTGTACATTCCCAAATAAAAGTTGAGTTTCGGACTAGGCGTGTTAAGAGGAGTGTGTCCATCGAGGTCAAAGGAGTGTAAAGACACCAGACGGGCTGTTTTATAAAGGAGCATTACTCACAAACATCAGTGGTGTCCCATTTAACCAAAGCTTGTTCCTCATAAACAGCAGATAGATATATTCTCTTACTAGTTTCTCGATTGATTAGTGAAACGTGTCAAAATTCATGCCAGAGAAACTTTCCCTCATGATGCAAATGTTGTTAAAATGGGCCTCAGGTTGTTGGAAATATTCTCTTTTTTTTTTTGTAGGTTGTTTGTAATTAGACAGTCCACAGATTTGTAATTAGCTGTTATATAAGATCCTAATGCTCGGCAGCTTATGCTCTACATCACTGGTTTCCAGCCTTTTTAGCTTGTGACGCTTTAAATCAAGTAAATTAATGGCCCTTCAAAGGTTACAGTTTCTATGAGCTGTGAGCATTTCAAGCAAACAAAGTGAGATTAATTAATTTGAATATTTTTTTTTTTACTGGCACTAAGCTGTAAATCTATCCAGTATTTTACAGACTGAAGCAAAGATAAATGTCCTAAAATAAATAAATAAATAAATAATTTCATGGAGCAGAAGGATTCTGTTATGAATTTTTACAGGTTGGGAAGCACTACTCTAGTCTGTGTGACCCTTTCCAAACACATACAAAGTGATAATTATCTCCACTCCCAGTATATATGAGGTTCAGGTGCATGAGGTGCATGTATTGTTTAAGTTGAAAAGGCATATCGGAAAATAATGAAATGGAAGCCAGTGGAGAGGGTCTTTAAAATGTTCTCAATAGACGAGTACCTGATCTGAGGTCCCTTAACTTTTCATATCCTCATCATTTCAAATCACATCCTGTGTATTTTTAGCATCCTATTCACTACAGAAACACTAACTGAGTCAGCAGACGTGTGCAAAAACAGTCCACGGTGGATCAATATCCGCCCGGTCGATGCTGCAGGGTCGTCCGCTGAGTTCCTCTTCAGCGAGCAGCTCCAGATGACGGTTATCCGACAGTTTTTAAAGTGGCCTAAATGTCAGTTGTTCCCCAGTAGGGAGATCTCTTCCTCTGATATGAAGCTCAGAGCTCTGAGGAGAAGCGTACAGTTTGTCCAGCCTGTAACCTCTTCGGCTCAGAATCATCTGAAACTTTTTTTAGTCCTTTTTTAAAATTTATTTATTTTGATCCCAAACGTGTGAGGCCTTGACGACTGCCGAGTTCCTGCTGCTGAGTCCTGGTTCATCGAGTCTGCAGGGGAATGAAACCATGTTTAAAAGGGCGACTCCACCTATTTTACATGATGAAGTCAGTTTACGAGTCATGGGGGAAAACTACACAGTCCTCATGATGTCATAGTGATGTCATCAAGATTATCTCAGCATATGTTTAGAGACTAAAGGGACAAATTTTACTAACTAGGGGTGTTGGGTAAGGGTATAATGGAAAACAGTTTGCATTATGGGAAATGTAGTATCCAGTGTTTGAGGAGAGCGACCCATTCTGAAGGCTTGGCTCTCTCTAAATTAATTAAAAATGTGTAAAGTGCCTTGAGATTACCATTGTTGTGATTTGGCACTATATCAATAAAGATTGATTGATTTATTGATCGATATCTAAGCCTCTGCTGCTTCCATCTCTTTTTTTTTGTGTGAAAATCTTTCTTTTACGCCTCCTCCAACCAAGCGAGCGTACTACTTTGATAACAAGTTGAGTCAATGTCCAGATACATTGCAGTGTTTCTTCTGCACATTGTGTTTTTATACACAGCAATATATACAGTGTGTCACTTTTGTGAACTGCACCACAATGCTGTAAATTGCTTTTCTATCCTGACAAGAAGAACCTGCTGTGAGTAAAACTTTTGGCCTAAAATAATGTCAACAGAAAATGTCACACTATACACTATAGAAATTGAAATTCAAAGGATACGTCTTTTTTTGGTTTATAATTATACAAGTAATTATAGCATTGTACTCAAGAAGTTAATTGCTGGGACGACAACAACAACATTACTTACATCAAAATCAACAAAGTGTTGAATTAACCCCCGAAGATGTTCTGCTAATGTTTTACTTCACACTCATTTCCTAATAATTTCTTGAAAGTTTCATGGAAAAAAAAACTAATTATGGGAAAAATAGAGACAAAGTTCTTGAGGCCTTTCAGGGTTTTCTTGCAGCATTTGATAAAAGACGCCCCTGCTTCCCCCTGCGCTGACATCAGAGGAAATACTGTAATTACATTTTTATGAAACATAATATTTCATTATTAAATCACGCTTGGGGGGGAAAGTGAACAGTGGAGCAACAGTACTTCACACTGCAAAAGCCATATATTAAATAAGTGAGGAAATATGTCATCTGGTAACTACGCTGATAACGAGATAAGGTGCTTCAGGATCTGTGAGAGTCATATGTTGAGTGTGCTAATTATTCAGAGGAGTGCAGGAAGTAGGAAAAAAAAGAAAAGGTTTTACATGTTGAGAAAAGTAATCAATAAGGCGCTGATTTATGAGAGAATAGAAGGGGGAAGCTCTGAAGAAATGTGCTTTATTTAAACCAGTAACATATTTATTTATTGTTAATTGATTATTAGAAAGCTTATACTCTGTGTAATTGCATTCATGCCTGTAGATGTTGTTGTAGATGTTATATATATACATACACATGCTCAAGGTTACACAAGCTTTTAACAACAGCATATTGATTGAAATGAAGATTTAACACCGCCTCTATGTTTCCTTTAATTAGCTGTAAATTACCCACTTCACACTTTCCAGGAGAATATTAGGAATTTACACACTTGCAAAGTAAATTGTTAACACTGTTTGTCTCTGTCTTGTAAATTTGGATCCAAACTGTTTTTTTTCCATTAATGCGGTTTTACCTTCAATTTCTCTCTTTTCATTTACTGTGCTCGGTGCTGCAGCTGCAACTTTTCTGCTATTTCAGGGATTCAAAGCTTCTCTTTCAGGAGCAGAGAATAAAGATACAGTTGAATTTGTATAAGGTGGACAACCTTGGTAGCAACCACAATGCTTAAAGTGTATTTACAGAAGAGGCAATCACAATGTGCTTGTTGAAGAGAAAGCAAGTGAGACGTCCCTTCTCTGAATGTCCCTCGCAGCTCAGACCACAAAAGAGGATCATAGAGGAGCAGACTAATCACCCCGAGGTGAGACATAGACGCGGGACAAATCCTAGTGTTTACCCGTCAACGGTGGCTTTCAGTCTTGATGTTCAGTCCCCCTTCCATCCTTTTTTTAGGAGGTTTAATTACTCACCATTCAGCTCTGTGTCTGCTTAAACACACACAGCTCATCTAAACCAATTTGGGTTCAGACTGGCAGGATTACAACACAGCGATTTGTCTAAATAAAATGATGGTGGAAAGATAATGGCATTCACAGGTGTTTGTTTTTGTTTGTTTTTTTTTAATTTAATCTCCACTCCTGTACAACAAACACACTCCAAGGTTCTCTCCCCGCATTATCTGTTAGCACTATCACCTTACTCAGCTCTAATTTGTACAGGCAGGCCTTGCTGAGTGTGCATGGTGGGGGTTTCTTTCCCGGCAGTAACACATGACCGCACATGTGGGATTTAACCAGAGTAACCTCGCTCCTTGCAATGAGCCCTCTTACCTTTTTATTGTATTCTCAGGTCCCGTCCAATCCTGATGTATTTTCTTAACTGGCCAGGCTTGGGAGAGTATATCTGCCTTTGTGTCTGTGTGGGAAAAAAAGGAAAAGAAATGAAGCAAGTGTTAAAAACAAACTGCAGCTACAGCAACTCTGCACGTGTGCTGTGGCGGGACTGCACTGTGAAACCAGCGGGAGGACTCTGTTCTCTTTGTGTTTGTAAAAAAAAAAAAAAAAAAAAAGAGAGATTCAGGGAGCAGATACCAGAGGACACCTGCAGGACTGCAAATGTGCTGAAACACACAAAAGAGCAGAAGAGAATAGAGGCTGGGGGAAAAAATCCTTCCAACAGGGAAATCACTGCTGATTACACCCATGTGAAAATGTCCTGAGGTCTTTATTGTTTCATGAATCCTCTTTGAAGCACCATGACAGCTAATATATGAGCATTGCCCCCAACTGATCTCAAGCTTTTCATTCAGATTTACCTTCACACAAACGATAAAGTCCCCTCTGCATCACTGAGTTTAAATAAAAACAATAGACGCTCGGCTCCTGTGAGAATAAAGTGTCAGACACAATTAACACTTTCATTGTGTCGCTGTTTAATCAGGAATTATTTGCAACAAACAAGCATGTTAAGTTATGTTAACTTTTTGACTTCACACTGCTGCTCAAATCAAACATGAAACCTTCCGATATCAGATTACAGGAGGTGAATATAGTTTAAACACTCGCTTTGTTTATAAGCTTCAGTGTTGGTTGGTCTTGTGGCTCCAGCAGAAGAAAATGTTTTAAAGGGAAAATGCTTTAAATTCTGATCATTTTCCACATCCAGCAGTTACGGAGCAACATTATCATTCACTTGGAGGCATGTTTCTATCCACCTGGTGACTAAGCCCAATATTCACTCTTTTTTAGCTCTGTTTTTACTCTCTACCAACTTCCTGAGAGAAATACCTGACTCTTTAGTTGCTAAATGCTCCACTATGTTCACCAGCTAGTCTACAGCTAACTGTGCCTGTTTGCTGTTTGGTGCTGAGCAGGTAGTGTAAAGTGACTTTTTAGAGCTTTTTTCTCTGATAACAGCTGGCTGCTTTGGCCAAAAACCACAATATGAGAGCACTGAGAGTGAATAAAAACAGTAAAGTTGCAGCCAGACAGTGAAACAATGAGCTGAAACTCTCTATAAAGCTCCCTAAAGCCTGTAAAGCCAAAGGGAAGCTGCAGAGTCACTGATAATTCTCTGTAGGTTCATTACAATGAGCCACGATCAACACACTGCACACTTTGTTGAAGGGCTGTCATATGATTCATATGATTTGTGTGAATAACCTCTGGACTGTGTAGGATATAGCCTTCTTATATACAGTCTATGGATATAACAGGCCAACGTCTGGAAGTAACATGAAACCAGAATATTGCCACTGAAACAACTTAAATCTAAACCGTAGATGCAAAATAGATGGTTAAAACTCACCCAACCAGGTCGTCTGTCAACTTCAGTTATTTTACATATCCATATACAACGTTCTCTTAATATACAATATGAAAAAACAGGGACATCATGTTTGTATGACACAATAAGAAATATCTTACAAACTGCTTCAAAACTACATTAGTTTGGGATTTGTAACATCAGAGTTTATCACTTTAAAACCACAATTAGCCATATAAACCTTCAGCTAGCTAGTACATTGTATTACAGATAGACTTTATCACTTTATTTCTATTGTAGCATTAAAGACACATGGCTAACAACTCCTAAAACCCATCTGTTACACAAACACTAACGTGGGCGAGGACCAAACTAAGCCAACATGCATGTGCTACCCTGTGCTGCAGGATCAAACCATGACCTGGAGTACCAGGGGCACATGGAGATCAAGGTAGAGGACAAACACCTGAACAACAGTGTTTTCAACTATAAACTACTAAAGGAGCTTCTTTCAGTGAGTTTTCAGGGAACCTTTTGATTAACACCAAAACGATTTTATTGCTTCTTCCACTGGCTCTCTGTGTGCTGTCGAGCAGCCAAATAAGATTAAAAAGAATGTGCAGCTCTGCAGTATTAACCTTCTGGGCTCTCCTCAGTGTGGACTGCTGTTTTCTGTAACTCTGTCCTGTTCTTGGCAGGTCTGGACGCAGGATTAGTCCAAACAGGGTTCAGTGTTAATGAAAGGTGGCAAATCCAAGACAGACAGCAGGGGGACGACTGCATCCCCAAAGAACCCCTCCAATCCCCCAGACGAGACAGAAAATCTGCTGATAACTTAAATTTCACAGTGGAAACCAGCTGAAGCTTCTTTCAGCAGCTCAAACATGTAGAACTGATCAAGTATTCGCATGGAATAAAACCCCTGTGGTTTCATTTTGAAGTAAAATCACTCCTCCACTGCTACCACATGCACACATACAAACACACGTGATTGAAAAACATTGAGTGTATCGACTAAATGTCAGTAAATTAAATGCCTAACATTGCTTTAGGTGATTTCAAGTCATCCACATCATTTGAAGCCAATTGCATGCAAATCTGCTCTGTTTGCCTTATATAGAAGAGATGAAATGTCCTCCTTTACTGTAATAATATACATAGAGTACTGTACAGTGTATATCTTATTTAAAGATACTTGAATTCAAACTTGAAGTCAAGTTGATATTCCTAAGAGGATATATTTTATTGCCATTTTGTGTAAATCTTCTGGGATATAACTGCACTGAAAAAAAACATTTCCTACAGTACTTTACTGGTATTGAAAAAGATTTGTGTAAATGTACTGTAAATGTCACATAATTTGCAGTTATTAAAAGGAGTTATTGGTTTGTTCTCAATCAGAAAAAAACATTAAAGTGAACCAAAATGCATCAGTTAAAGCCAGATAAGTGTGTTCTCTCCTTTCACTGGCCAGACTGGACCTCAATACATTCACTGGTTAGCTGCTTGCAGACCTGAAGTTGATCAAATGGGGGTTACATTCCCACCACACACCCATCCAACATATGTTCATGAGCCGACTGAAACCACTTCCTCTACAGGGTCTTTGTGCTGAGGTTTTGATCCAAGTATGATTGCTTTGTTCAGATCTGCCTAATCAAATTGTACCAAGGAGGAAAACCAACCAGAGACTACAGTAAACTACATAAGTGCAGTTTGAGGTCATAACACCCAATTTATCATCTGAATGATCAACGATATGGCTCTTAGACGATCGGCTGGATTTCTGGCATTTCTTGCACTTTAAGCAGTTGCTCAGTCTGATATCACACAGTTCAGCATGAAATTACCTCAATACACGAGTACAGAACAAACCAAAGAGTACTTTATATGGATAGAATCTACTGTGACAAACTCAATAAAGCTTTGAAGTGGTTTCTGTAGAGAAGCAGCAAAACCTAAAGCTGAATTTCTCTCTGTTTAGAACAGTTTGGAGGACGCAGCAGTCCTGTTTGAAGAGAGCTTTTTTTGAATTTGTCAATGGAGGTATCTGTACTTGATACGTTTAAAAAGGTATCGACCAAAATAAATCAATACCAAGTAGTATCGAAACGTCTCCCGTCAAACGATACCTGCAATTGATCCTTTTTGCACCCAGAGCTAGAAAATCGGACTATTGGTATGGACTTGCTTACAGCCAATCAACGCAAGCGCTCTTCGATTTAATGCATCATGCAATTGGCCTACTGCCACTTAAACACTCTAAAGTGTGGCAAGACTACACATCTGTTACGCCGGATAAAAGGCAGGTGCACAAAATGAGTAATGGGTATCGAACAAAGAACTCAATTACTTGGTTTCGTACTGGTATCGGCATTTTTTTAAACGATACCCAGGACCTAAGACATCTAGTCTCCTGGAAATCTAAACGAAGAAGAAGAAAAATCCATTCATGTCTGTAGCATGATTGAACACACCACAGACATGATTTATAAAAAAAGTGCCTGTCCGCATTTAAACACCAGATGGGTTAGGGTCCATAATGATGGACCCCAGGAGAAGGTTGGGAATGACTTTGCAGACAGCACCACCATCAAGCCACATTTTCCACAATATCTAAATGCAAAACCATCTTGTTGAAACTTTATCTTGTAGTTTGTGTTGTTGTTGCTATTGTAATGGGCGTTCTTTAGATCATATAGGTGTTCATGATATTACACCGAGCCTGATAGTCTCTGCAGCATCTCATCAGAGGCTACATCGTGAGTCAGAAAAGGACTTTTTTTGCTGTGTGAGTCCAGCAGACCTCATAATTTTAATAAGAATGTAACCTAAAAATATCTCCACCAAAAGGTTGAGATGATGGGAAATTAATGCTTCAACAAAAAAAAAATCTCTGTGTCAGGAGCTGAGGTGCAAAAATCTAACAAGGTTGAAATTACATTTTTCTGGCAGTAGAAAGGCGAGGTGACTATTAGCTGGGAGTTAATAAAAGAGATGCTTTCCCTGAGTGAAAAATCAACTTAGCATTGATTTACAGTGGTGAGGGCCGCAGATAGAGAATGATTTGTCAGTATATGTTGGACTGCAGACAAAGTAGAAGAATAAAGAAGCTACATAACATTAGGCTCAGTACATCGTCGCTTTTATCGGCTTTATCTCCAAGTTGTTGGTTTTGTCCGACCAACAGTACAAAACCTAATCATTCAATCAGCTAATATTAACATAAGAGAAGTTGGAACCACTGAATTTTGGACATTTTGTCTTGGAAAACTAATCAACTCTACAAATTGACTCATACATTTTCTTTTGTTCGACTACAGTGATTGATTAACTGATGAAACATTTCATATATAGTCCATAAAAACTGAGAAAATGAAGGAAACTAATAGAAACTACTGGGGTCCAAGTAAGTTTTGAGCTCTCTAACAAACTGGTTTTGTTACCAAGATAAGGGTTAGGGTTAAAGTAAGGGTTACTCTTGAAACTGACCCCATCTCTTTTGGCTGTTCCTTCTTTCCTTCCTTCCTCCCTCTTGCTTTAATTTTTCCTTCGTTCTTCCCCTCCTTCCACATTTCTTTCCTCACTTCCTTCCATCCTTGCTTCCTTCCTTCCTTCCTTTATCCTTTCCTTCCTCCCTCTCTCCTTACTCCTTTCCTTCATTCCTTCCTTCCTCCCTCCCTCCCTCCCTCCTTACTCCTTTCCCTCCCTCCTTCCTTACTCCCTTACTCCCTTACTCCCTTCCTTTCTTCCTTCCTTCCTTCCTCCCTCCCTCCCTCCCTCCCTCCCTCCCTCCCTCCCTCCTTACTCCTTTCCTTCCTTCCTCCCTTTCTTCCTTCCTTCCTTGACCTGAGGACAACAGGAGGGTTAAAAGACATTCCTTTAGAGTCACAGTGATAAATCTGGTGATATTCTCCATTTTTCTTGCTGTCAATAACTCCCATGAAAAGACCAAAACCAACAATGAATTTATCTGATGAGTATTGTTATTGATATATATCTCAATCCTCTGTGACATCGACCTCCATTGTTGAACAAACAGTAATAAAAACACATTGGTGAGTCACGCCGCTGCACTGGGTGACATGTACCTTCATCACCACGAACACATTGTCGTTTATTTTGACTCAATCCCACACACATGCCGTCCTGCTGCCAGAAACACTCACTAGAGCACTAAATGTGGATTCATGTGTCACTGAAAATAGTCCCTAATAAATGCTCTATTTCCTCCTGTTTGAGTGATGTTTACTAAAAACTACAGCAGCCAAAATATATACTCCTCTGTCTTCAGTAGGAACCAAATGAATGTGGAGCTGACAGACAGAATAGAGAAGTCAGGAAGCATCAAGGGACAGACTAACGCATTGTTGGTTTTGGTCTTTTTATGGGATTTAAGTATGAGTTTGAGTATAAAAACCTGACTTATCCTTAAAGTTCAAGTCAGGAAAAGTCTTCCAACCTTGCTCACCAAACTTTCTGCATGTAAATAAAGTCTACAGCTCCCTACAAGGCAGTTTAGGAAACAGCCTGGGCAATAACTTTTAATTCAGTTAAAGTTTCATAATTGAATAAAATCTCCGGAGGACAAAAAAAACTCTGCGAGTGAGCTGACACACAGTTAATGAACCACAATATTAATTAAGTTTTTTTGCAATATGAGCTTTTGATGAATGCACCGATATTGTTTAATTGAGGCTGTAGATAGCCAATATTTAATAGCACAATTAAATACCCTTGACCCCCCCCCCCCCCCCCCCCCCGACACTTGCCAATCAACAAGCCCTTTATCAGTGCTATACCTACTTGTAGGATAAAATTCATCAAGCTTAAACTTTGCCTACTAAGCTTTTTTCGGCATAAATCCCAGGTTGCTGTTAATTATATTTCCAGTTAATTAATAGCCTGTAAAATAACAAGAAAAGTGGAAAAAAATATGCATCTTCCAAAAGCCCAAGGTTACAGTACATCCTAAATTATTATATTTTAGTCCAAAAGCTCCCAAGCTGAAAGGTTACAGTGATATATGACATAGAAAAGCAGCAAATCCTCACATGTGAGAGGTTGAAACTAGAGAAATTTTGATATTTTTCATTATTTCTACTTAAACATGACAGAAGCAATTATAGCTTATCATGACAAATATTTACTTGACTCATCGTTCCAGCTCTAATTTGTTCGTGGCAGATGGTTTTAATGACTCAAGGGACAAATTTTCTAATGTCTTGCACACAACAACACCCTCTAAAGTTTCTATTTAGAAACACTGTTTGGTTGAGCCAAACTTTTTCTTGGCGACTGAGATATATTATGTAAGATGTTGATCTAAACATCAGTGTTTATTGCTGAGGATCGAACCAAACCTACTGAGCCACAGTCGCCCCGATAATCTGTCTGTTGTTGTTGGAAAAAAGAATATATATATATGAAAAAGCAAAATTTCTGGGGATTTAAGTACCAGACTCATCCTTTAGGTTCAACTTTAGTATCTATACAAACACATTCAGGTGTATGATGAAGCTTTTTGTTTAACTTGTTACCAGAAAATACGTTTCTTCAATATCTTGCCTAGAGAAGTATCAACATTTCTTTTTGTTCATGTTTTATGGCTAAAGTCCAAAAATGGCCCAGTGGTGCAAAACACAAGAACACTGGACAAAACAGATTAAGAAAACTGAAAATGCCATGACATTTACCAGAACACACATTAGCAAATTAGAAAAACAATATATCCCAAAACACATTAACATAATCAAATACATAACACATATATATAACAAAACGAATGCATATGTAAAGTGATGTGTGCACCTCAGGGCCACCGTACAAAGTTAGTAGTGAGAACCAAAAAGTCACTGATTTGATGTTGATGATTTGAGTTATTCATGGTTGCAGTAGAGTTTGCTGAAAAAACTACACAATTTCACATCAGTAAACTTTAAAAACATAAATAAATAATAAGATAAGTAAGATAAAATTGTAACTAAGATTGAGTGGGCCTCAGATTGTCATTAAGAAAATATTTGCATGGTCAATAAAATCACTAAAACAATATGTGGGGCTCAGACTGTAATTTAAAACATGTTCAAATGTTAAAAAATGATGATAAATAAGTTTAAAATTTTGATGAGTTTCTCAGTCTGTTCGTATTGGCCTTAAGCTCCACCAGTTACTTTCTTAGTGTTGGTTATTGAGGGTTAATACAAAGCCCCATTTCTACTGTCAACATCTGTACTGAGCTCCGTGAGGCATCAGCCGCCATGATTGTTTACAGTCCTGATGCTGAAAGTCACCTCTGCACATCATGCAGGAATTTAAAGTTGCTGCAATCATCAAATCTGACACGGCCACCTTCTCTGAAGACTTAAATGTCATGTAGTCCCATCCAAGAATAATTTTTCAGTGTCTCATAAAAAGCACTTTGAATTATCTCGTGTTTGAAATGTGCGATAAAATAAACCAAAGCTTTGTGCCTTGAGAGATTTTCTTCAGTTCTCATCTCATTCTCATGCAGATGGACGACACTGACTGGCTGATACCTGAGGCTACGTTCGCATCACAAGACTTCAATATTCAGATTTGATCTTTTTGTGTTGATGGTTCACAAGCATGTTTGTAAGTGACATGTATCTGGCTCCTGTTTGAACACAGCTGAGGTCCCGAACTGACACGCACGCACAGATTCAACTGAAATATGAGCTGCAGGCGTTCAGGAATAACAATCAAACCAGAAACATAGATGAAAATGCACTGCTAGCTTTCATTTACAACACATTCCTCCCTGTTTGGCTTGAATTGAAGCTTCTCCATAAATGTCCAAGAAATCAAATTTATTTTTTACCAGACACTGATAATGACGAGATGTAAAAAAAAAGACATATGAACATGCATGAAATATGAACCTGATATTTCTACAGCTACTAATTTACCTGCACATGGCTCCATGTCCAGGAACTATGTGACACTCTCCTTCTTGGCAGTAGTCTGGCTGGAGGTCACACACACTCTGGCATGGCTGGCCGTACACCGACAGGTAGCCCGGCTTACACATACACCGAGCCTCCTTCGTCCGGCGGCTCACCATGCAGCGAGAAAACTCATCGCAGGCCATGAACTTGCAGGGATCGGCCTGATCAGCTGCGAGGAGAGAGGAGAGAGGAAAGGAGGGAGAAAGCGTAGGAGACATTAGTATTCATTAAGTGTGTCTGCACCTCCTCTCTCTCTCCAGGAGGTACTGAGGACTGTTTGATTTTAATGAGATCCTCAGCTTCTGGTCTGCATTGAAATGCAAGATTTAGCCTCTGGACGGCTTCCGAGACTAAACGTCAGATGCACTCCGGGGAAATTAGCATGTTTAGACGGTTTCATGGTCACGGATGAAATGTAGACCATGTGATGCCACAATATGCAGTCAGTATTTATCTGTGTGACTATAGATCAAACATATTTCTACATGTGTGTGTGTGTGTGTTTGAGTCAGGGCTTCTGCTGAAGTCAACGTGGATGCACAGAGGGAGACAGGAACTACAGCCTCACTGATACATCCGCCAGGACCAAGTTATCAGTCAATTTGATCTTATCATCGATGCATTAACATCAGTGTGTGTGTGGGCTGATGTAACAAGACCGTACAGAAACCAGAGACCACAGAGAAGTTTTTATTTCTACTGTAGCCAACTCTCTCTTCATGATTCTTTAATCACCAACATTTAAAGATACTTATACGTATACTGTATTGTGTGTTCATGTTAAATAGGGACGCAACTATCGATTATTTTCATTATTAATAGATTAGTTGTTTGGTCCATAAAATGTCAGAAAATCTCAATCACTGTTCCCCAAAACCCAAAGTGACATATTCAAATGTCTTGTTTTGTCCATTTCCCAAATATTTAATTATTTAAGTAGCTAGAACCAGAAAATTTGGACTTTTTCTCTTAAAATATGGCTCAAAACAATTAATTGATAATTAAAATAGTTGGTGATTAATTTGAGAATTGGCAACTAATGGATTAATTGACTAAATGTTGCAGTTCTACTATTAAAAAAGACTATTGGCTTATTCACTGCAATGAATCCTGCAATCAAGTATCAGTCACACTATAAACATTCACTTTACTTTGTTCCTTTTATGTACTTGAACCTTCATCAATCATCAACATTTATATATTACTCCCAAGCTTTTTAGTCTCTTTTAGGTCATAGTTTAGGTTTCCTAACTGTACTTCCTAAACTCTGCATTACATTTTGGTCACTTGTGGGAAGCATAACAATATAGTATTCATCAATTCATCACCTTATAAAGATCAAATGGCTATTGGCAAACTGTTGCTTATTGACATCCAGCAGTTATGGATCAACATTATTCATTGAGTCATGTTTTTATCCATCTGGTGAATTTAAGTCCAATATTCACTCTTTTTAGCTCAGTTTTAGTCTTCACCAACTCCTGCGAAAAAAATTTGTCTCTTTAGCTGTTAGGCAGGTAGTGTGCCGAGGGTTTAATAAAGTGTGTTTGCTGCTACTTGCTGATGCAGGTTGATTAAAGCACAGAGACAGAACAAAAACAGTCATTTGGGGGCCGTAAATGAATGAATTAAAAGATGCTATAAAGCTTTGTATAGCCTCTGTGGATCCCTGTTAGATCATCACTACAAGTAAATCCTTTAACATTACACATAGTATTTAATAATTACCCCTAAGCACAAAGTATAGCTAAGGCAGAGATTTAATTGATTAGGGATTTTAATCAGTATCAGTATCAGTATTAGATCGTTTTAACCAATTGATGGTGCTAGAAGAAGAGTCACGAGATCACCGAAGTGACTACAAGTTATCCTGAAGGGAACATGAATAGCTGAATAAGCTTACATTTTAAATATCATGGGAATCTACAATAGTCATCAAGACATTTTACTTAAAGTATCAACCTCATAGTGGCACTAAAGGAAAAGTTGAGGTATCATCTAAGTCATTAAGATGTATCTTCTGGGGAACATGAATCTCAATGTATGTATTAATGAGTGTAGATAACTATATTACATTACCTTTGTTTAACATCAACCTGCATATTGTACAAAAGTATTGTTTCGACAAAAAGTTGATCCCCAATCAAGACTGTGCTGAAACACAATCAGCTTTCTGTGAGGCCAAAGATATTGCGGCAGTACTTATTGTCTCAGAAGCTCACTTCTCATCTCCGTCACTATTATTCCAGCCCTGTAATGTTCTGTATTGTCCCACGGTGTATTGGTGGATTTGACATATAGACCTAATTACCGAGTCTATTTCAACGTGTTTGTGATCTCTGCTCTCTGCCTCCGTCTCATCTGTGGAGAATATTACAATACTGAGCTTATTGAGCATGAGATGCATACAAAGAAGCACCGCTGATACAATGATGTGACTTATTATAAGATGCCGGTTTGTGTTGGATCACAGGCATCAACAGAAGACACTATTTAAGGCCATTCTCCCACATAACAAGGAAGTATAGACAAAATACAATTATACAGATATACACTGAAACGTGTTAGAAATTGGCTTAATTGGCATCTAGGAAATTAACCATTAAGGGCTGGATACATGTTATTATAAACATTGAATGATAAAAATTGGAGCTGTCATGTGGCACACTTAATACAATAAATGGCAGCTAAACTTAATCAATATAACACACACCAGAAAATCTATTTGAAGTGTCATTTAACAACATACATTATGGTAATGTAATTTTGCCCACACTAACATTGTTTTTCTTCTTGTTTATTTAGGGTTTTCCAAGAAATAATGACATGAAGAAAACTAAAATATTCATAAGTTTATTACAGTTTGTCAAATGGAAAAAGTCAGTCCTTAATTGTTGATTGATTAATTGTTGCAGTTCTTAGGGTTACAACAATTAATCAATTAGTCCATCAACATAAAATTAATCTGCAATGAATCCTTGCTTAAGGCTATAATATTCAGTTTTTATTTAATCTGTTTTAGAGAGGCCTAAAAGGCATTTCAATAGATCAAGTTTCATGTTTCACTTTGCAGGAAGGAGAATATCATGTCAGTATTGCTTCTTCATCCTTAAGGAGAGTCTACATCAGCAACCATGAGTCGAGCCTCTTCAAGCACCAGCTATTTACCTGCTCTTTACTCACTTAAAATACTTTTATATTTTGCCTTAAATTCCCCTAAACTTTGAAAAGAAAAGTTACTCTCCTCTGTCTGACTATCATTTCTATATTTTATAACAGCCTGTTCCATCTGTTCATTTAGATAAATGACTTTTACACTGAGTTAAATATTCAATTCAAGACTCAGTGTTTTAATGTCTACACCAATCCATCACATAGAAATATTCAATTGTCTTCTGCATCTGTTTAGACACATTTCCCTAAAACCCAGCGAGACATATTTGGTATCTCTGGAAACTTTGGATCTCCAGTAGAACTTTAAATTGAATTTTAACTTAATTTCTGTGGGTTTGAACAAAGTTTTGATGAACAGCATGAGTTTATAATGATAGAGCCTGCAGGTAAAGGAGGCTAATGTTTATTTTACCTGGTTCAATGTCCAGAGAGTGGGTGTCGATCTGGATGTGCAGCTTCTGGGCAGCGGCAGAGCAGAACTCCTCCAGGACACAGTGGACGGCCTCAGTGATGTTGTACGGCACCGACTTGGTGAACTTCATCTTGCTGTTGACGACCACGCTACCTTTCCTGAAGTTGAGAATCTCCAGTTTCTTGAAGCCCGTCAGGTTTGCCTGCAGGTATGGCAGCAGCTGCAGAGAGGCAGAGAAAAATATCACATACATAAAGCTGCAACGTAATGGGGAGAACAGATGGTCACACTGAGCCTGATAGCATCCTGCTACACACAAAAACCCACTTTAGCTCTCCTGCTTAACTCTCTTTCTCATCCAACTTACAAACATGAACACACATCCCATTCTGAACCTGAGCTTGTTGAACGAGCCACCAAAGTGACATCTAAATAACTGCTGACTGACTAATTAGCCACTCAGCTGCAGCACATTAAGCAGCATGTACTGTAACCCGTTCTTACTCTTTAATGCCACTGCTAACAACACACTGTCCTCCATGACTTGTAGCTACAGAAGTTTATTTACTGTGTCTATCTTTCTCCTGTCCGCTGCTGTCAATCAAACTCAGACACCAACACACTCAACATTTGTAATATTTCCCCAAGACCCTTTATTCTTCCTTTTATTCATAAAAAACTACTCACAACATTTTTATTTATTTATTTAAACATGATTTTTGGCTGCAAAAGGCTGACTAAATGTGATTTTAGTTGGACTTCCATATCTCTGTTTTGTACACTCTTATGCAACTTGTCAGTTATATTGGGATTTTAAAATGTTAACACAGAATTGTAAAGTTTTACTCTCAAATAATGAGCACTATCCCGACTAAATAAGGTAAAGGATATACCTCACAACACCTTAAATCTCAATAAAACTCAAATTTATCAAGGATGGTTATTATTTCATATATTTCACAAATATTTATAGTCATTTTTTGCATGAGAGCAACGGTAGGATCATTTATTTTGTTACTTCTGTGTGTCTTGAGTGTGTGTGTATGAATAATGTGTCCTGAAATGATAAATATATTCTTAAGCGGTACTGGCAGCGGCTGCCACTGATGTGATTATGTTGTTTACGGAGGGGATGCAGTTAAGCAGCACCCTGCTCGCTGAGATGAGTAACGGTGGCTTCAGTTTCTTTCAGTCATCAGTTTTCTTCGCTTATTCATTGCATCATCAAGGTCTCTCTTCTTTTTTTTTGGAGCGACAACAGATACCATATCAACAAATTAGTATCTTTCAGAATCGAGTTAGACTCACAGAAACTGTCCAGAAACCCTCAGAGGTGCCACATTTCTGCAGTGCACACTGAAAAAAAACTGAACACTCAACAATTTAGTTTCCCTAATTCTCATATGACTCTACATAATTACCTCTATTGATGCAGTTAAAAAAAAAGAAAACTGTTTAGCAAAATGAATACTAAAATCTTTTCAGAGAATGTGGGTCTCCAAAGGATTTAGACCACTTTTCTTTTTCTTTTTCTTTTTTTAAAGACAATATATAGGCCCAAGCCAATATACTCTATTCATGGGATAATTGCTGAGTTTCAGTGTTTAAATTGATTTTCTTTAAATTACTGTCAGGGATAAACAGCGGTAGACTTAAAGACACTGAGACAAACCTGGTGACTGCTGGTTTGTGTTCTCACATTAAACACATTAAAGCTCCTCCTGTGGTCCTGGTACTCTTCAGCAAGGCATCTCACCTTCAAATGTATCAGTCGAGAGGCTCAGCAGAGACTTCTGTGACTCACTTTACTCAGAAGTTTGGACAACTTGATCTAACTAAGTTTTATGTAGCAGATTGAGTGAACACCATGAGGAAAGTAGATAAAAGCTTTAAAGTTCCAGACAGACAGTTTCAATCTTTCTTTTCATATTGAGACTTTGAAATTGCTACAAGGTACCTTTGGCTACCAAAAATATTTTTTAATTTCAACTTTTATTCCAAAAAGCCATTTTTATCCAGGTCTGAGAAGGTGAAAAATCCAGAGGCTACAACTTATACAAAACACTGCTGCCAGGCTTTAACATGTTCAAAGAGAAGCGGCCACATCACACTGATCCTCACTGCCTGTCACCGGGTACCTTTGAGATTTAAAATTGATTTTACTGCTGGTTTTATAAGCCCTGCATGGTCAGGCTCTCGTTTATATCTGTGAGCTGCTCACTCCATTGAGCCTGATCCTTTTGCTGGGCTCAATCAATGGTTTCTAAATCTCTAAAGGGTGACTGGACCTTTACTGTCCAGGCCCTCAGCTGATATTTATCTTATGGCTTCTTATTAACTGGTGCTAATTTGTGAAGTTGATTATTTATCTTAAATTTTATGTTTTGGATTTTATTTACTTCTTGTTTTTACTGTAAAACACTTAGTAACTGTGTTTTTTAAGGTGTTTTGTAAATACAGTTATCAATATGATTATTACTGTTGGTCTACTTTGTCTCTAGACTCAACTGATGTAAGCATAAAGTTTGTATGAAATGGTATTTATCTGTTGAAGCTTTGAGTTTTATTATAACTCTTCCGTGCTGCAATTTAAGCTGCATTTCTACCTCATTTCTTTTTCAGTTTTTATATTGTAAATTATGATACTCATAACTAATAACTGAATATTTACATAGTTTACACAGAAGATAAGGAAAATATTTACAGGCACATGGAAGAAAATCTGCAGTTCAGCCCCAACACATCTGAAGTGACCAGTCTTAAATCTTAATTTCACTGCAAGTAATGTATATTGTATATGCCTCTGCATTTTCTCTGCCTGCATGCAGCCTTAATGTGCAAATCAATCAGTTATAACAAAGACACATGTTACGATTGATTTTAATTTACTGTGATTTATTTTAGTGCTATTGTCATGTTTATAGCATGTACTAAGGCTCAAAGGGACACAAAGCTTTCTTTATTTATTAAATGAAGGTTTGCTGAGTGTGCATGAACTCTCTCAACTAGTTCATTAATATTCACACCTGGGAGCATCCTGCCAGTGCAGTGGTCTTCTAATAGTGCCACTGGGAATGTCCCAGTAACAATGGTTTAACTGATGAATCAGCTGTTTGATATGAAAATGTATCCACAACAGAGAAAAGGACTCATGTCACTTCAACACATGTAAAACACGCCATTTTCCGTCATCATAAGACTCTTGGCGAGTCCTTGAACACAACTGAATCACACAAATGGAGAATAAAGTCTCTCTTTTCATTCCCAAACACACAGAGGAGCTTTTGTGCCAAAATCAATTATGATTTGAGCATCTTATATACAGGAAACATATAACCCTAGGCCTTTTTGTTCATTTTTCAAACCCTCTTCACATCTTAGCCTTACATGTTGTATATAGTTACAGCATAACGGAGCCTGGAGATGATAGAGAGCTCTCAGCTGGTTTAAACTGCTGCTTATATCCTACAAGTCAGACATCAAGGCCCCCAGTCAGCAACACAACCGAGCTAACAACTCTGTCTTAGTTATTCAACAGCAAATGTTTGATATTTGATCTTCTTAATTAACATCACTTCCATCACAGCAACAGCGCAAAAAAAAAAAACGGAGTAATTAATCAAGAATAATCAGAATCAGAAAATGAAAATAATAGTTGGTTGCAGCCCTGTTTGATTTCTTATGCATTTACAGAGACGTATGTTCACAAGTTTTGTATTTGTGAATATCTAATTTTTGGAGAAAAAAATGAACTTCAAAAGAGGTCAGTTGAGTTCAGAGGGAGTTTTCTTAATGAATTTAAAGAAGAGCTTTTCATCACACGGCGCTGCCACTCTGATCCAACTGATTCAAACAAGCTGAGCACAAGCAGCCAAAAGGGCATCTAAATTAAACTACTGCCTCGCTGCCAATTGGAGGGATTAACTCCTTATTTAGGGAGGAGTGCTAATCAGAGCTGCATTCACGTGAGAGTAACTGGCAATACTAAAACCTAAATAAAAGTACTTGATACAAGAATAAGGATGATACCAAAATAAAAGCTCCTGCCTTGAGACGCTATTTGATCTAAAATTTGATCTAAAACAGCTATAATGAAATAGAGCCTTTAGACAAACCCAATTACATACTGTTGCAATTTTTTAAAAGGTTACACTAACACTGCCACAGTCTTAGTTGGCACTTCTCCCACAAGGAGTCATCTCTATCTATATATAACTGGATTGCCATTGCACGTTCTGCTTGCCTCATTAATTCAGCAGAGACACTGTTTGTAGTAACATTAAGACGATATATATGTAACTGCCTGAGCTTGAAATTATCTCCTCACTTTTTCTGTTCATCCAATATCAAAATATATCCTTTCACAACAACCTGATCCTGCAGGTCTGACTTGGAGGGCTTCTGCAATTTCAGAGTGAAAATGAGCCACAAATGAACAGAGCAGCTGTTTATGTTCAATATGATTGTCAGAAGCTTTACCACAGGGACTTAATACTGAGATGTTTATGCTTTTTTTATTGGTTTTATCGTCGCAACTGTACTCAGAGATACTGTGAATGAAAGGGTAAAAAGAAATGAGCATATCAGCATCATAACTGGATGAGATGGCATCTTACTCGAGAGGATTTTCTCCTGTAATTACCACACATATCAACTATTGCAGCTCCCTTAATGTGGGAGTCTCTTCTGCAGGTGGTTCAAAATACAGCAGCGGGACTCCTCAATGATATCAAGAGGAGAGATCAGATCATCCCCATATTGGCTATTTTTAAGATTCATCTGTTTGTTTTTAAAGTTATGGATTGTTTGGCACCAGCGTACAATTTCCCGAGTCCATATTCTACTTCTCTCTGTTCAACGTTCACAAAATCCATTGAGTCGCCTTAATTCTTAATATAATATTAAATTTGTTTTCTAATTGTCTGTTACAGTTATCTATCTATTTATTTTTGTTAATTACTGTGTTCATCTCATTGAATTACTTTGTTCAGCTCCTGTAGCTTTTAAATGTGCTCCATAAGTTTAAATTGTCAGACAAGTTTTTTGTCCCAATTCTAATGAACCGTCAATCTGCACTCTCTAATATTCATTTTCTTCTCCTACTTACCACATTTAAGAAGGTGTTCTCCAGGGATCTGTACTCAGATGACGTCTTGTTGAAGAGGTCCTCCGAGAAGTCCATGTTGGTGACGCGTAGGCTGAAGAACACCACCAGCTCCCTGCCGTGGGTGGCTGTGGTCATGGCAGGTGTGGTCAGGTATCTCATTAGAGGCGGGGCTGTGACGCTGCTGGAGAGGTGTTCCTCAACTGCCAACGGGGAGCCACTGCTCTCATCTGGCAGCTGGCTTGCCTCCGTCACTGCCACATCTGTTTGGTCCAGTTCCACTGCCAAGTCTTTTATAGACAAATCGATGACGTCTTCATGAGGGGCTGGAGGGCTAGTTTGGCTTTCAACTACTTTCTCTTCTGCTTCTTCTGAGTCTTCACCAATAATGACGATGGCTGGCTCACTTTGCTCCGAGTCTGCCTCCAGCTCTGTGTTGTCATCCTCTGAAGACTCAGGATCGTAGGGGATTACAGATTCCTCTGCTACCTCAAAGAGTCCAGAGTCTATATTTGGGCTGGGTGAGGACACTTCAGGCTCATTGACAGAAGTTGCTGGAGGTGTGGGGAAGAAGTCTGACACCGGTACTTCTGTTACACTGATGTCACTTTCTGGGGATAAATCACTTTCTTGTGTCTCCTCCGGCAAGTCTTCTTCAACTTCAGTGCCCTCTGATGTTTCTTGCTTGTCTGGAGCTGTCACCTCTTTGAAATGTCAGGCAAAAAGGCTGAATTACATCATGAGTGCTCACAAAGGATTTCCACAAATTACAAAAATGCGCCTGACTTGAGAATTATACATAATACATTCAAACTGCTTTACACTGAATTTTCAGTTTGAATCCTTACTTCTACACTCAGGCACCTGTCTGATAACCAAATAATAATTGTAAACACTGGTACAGCATCTGTTGTAGTATCTGCAGTACAGAAAAGGCAATTAAAGTCAACTGCCTGTGTTTGCTGCATTTCAAATAAATGAGAAGGGCACATTTCAGCAGGCATGCAGCCCTAAAAATAGAACATTAATATGTCAGAGGATCTTTAATTAACTGCTGCAATGTCAGTGCACAACTCTATTAACATAATTCAATGCATTTAATCACATCATATTTCATGCTCTGCACAGCAACTGATACCTGTTACTCACCTGTTTTATCAGAGGTCGTTTCAACATGCAGGTCACTCTCGGCTGTTTCTGGTGTTGTGACGGCATCAGTGTCGCTCTCTACTTGAGTGTCTACACTGTCAACATCCTCCTCGATGTAAAAGTCATCAATGATGGGATACTCATGGTCAGGTTCACCTACGTCTGGTATAACTGGCAAATTATCATGTGGCTGATGAGGCTCGACAGGTTGAAGTAACTCATCATCCACAACCTGATCAGCATCTTCTCCAAAGTGAAGATCTTCTATTCCGTCCGAGGAGTGAATGATTTTAATTGATTCGGCTGGTGGCTCCATTACGGTTTCCTCAGGTACTGGTTCCGAAATCTCAACTATCCCCTTCTCTGATGCTAAGACATCAACTCCCTCCTCTTCTGGTTCTGTAACTTTAACTACTACCTCCTCTTCTGATTCTGGCTCTGAAACCCCAGGTAGCTCCTCTTCTGGTGTTAAAACATCAACCTCTATCTCGACTTCCTCTGGTTCAGTTTCTGCAGCTAGCTCTATAACGTCTACCGTTCCTTCACTTGGTTCTGAATCCTTTTGTTGCTCCTCTTCTAATTCTTCAGTCTCAACTACCTCATCTCCTGTTTCTGTCACTTCAGTTATATGCCCTTCCACTTCTGTCACTGATTCGGGTTCAGCTGCAGGTTCCTCCTCTAACTCTACAACTTCATCCTCTGGTTCTTCAGCTACTGTTTCCTCTGAAACTTCGGGTACTGTCTCCTCAGGTACTTCAGCTACTGTTTCCTCTGAAACGTCAGGTACTGTTTCCTCAGGTACTTCAGCTACTGTTTCCTCTGAAACGTCAGGTACTGTTTCCTCAGGTACTTCAGGTACTGTTTCCTCAGAAACATCAGGTTCTGTTTCCCCAGGTACTTCAGCTATTGTTTCCTCAGGTACTTCAGCTACTGTTTCCTCAGAAACGTCAGGTTCTGTTTCCTCAGAAACGTCAGGTTCTGTTTCCTCAGAAACGTCAGGTTCTGTTTCCTCAGAAACGTCGGGTTCTGTTTCCTCAGAAACGTCGGGTACTGTTTCCTCAGAAACATCAGGTTCTGTTTCCTCAGAAACGTTAGATACTGTTTCCTCAGAAACTTCAGTTAGTGTTTCCTCAGGAACTTCAGGTTCTGTTTCCTCAGAAACTTCAGTTAGTGTTTCCTCAGGAACTTCAGCTATTGTTTCCTCAGAAACGTCAGATACTGTTTCCTCAGGAACTTCAGGTTCTGTTTCCTCAGGAACTTCAGGTACTGTTTCCTCGTGAATTTCAGGTTCTGTTTCCTCAGGAACTTCAGGTTCTGTTTCCTCAGGAACATCAGATACTGTTTCCTCTGAAACTTCAGGTTCTGTTTCCTCAGGAACTTCAAGTTCTGTTTCCTCAGGAACTTCAGGTTCTGTTTCCTCAGGAACTTCAGGTTCTGTTTCCTCAGGAACTTCAGGTTCTGTTTCCTCAGAAACCTCAGGTACTGTTGCCTCAGAAACTTCAGGTACTGTTTCCTCGTGAACTTCAGGTTCTGTTTCCTCAGGAACTTCAGGTTCTGTTTCCTCCGGAACTTCAGGTTCTGTTTCCTCAGGAACTTCAGGTTCTGTTTCCTCAGGAACATCAGACACTGTTTCCTCGGAAACTTCAGGTTCTGTTTCCTCAGGAACTTCAGGTTCTGTTTCCTCGTGAACTTCAGGTTCTGTTTCCTCGTGAACTTCAGGTTCTGTTTCCTCCGGAACTTCAGGTTCTGTTTCCTCAGGAACATCAGGTTCTGTTTCCTCAGAAACCTCAGGTACTGTTTCCTCAGGAACTTCAGGTTCTGTTTCCTCGTGAACTTCATGTTCTGTTTCCTCAGGAACTTCAGGTTCTGTTTCCTCAGAAACCTCAGGTACTGTTTCCTCGTGAACTTCAGGTTCTGTTTCCTCGTGAACTTCAGGTTCTGTTTCCTCGTGAACTTCAGGTTCTGTTTCCTCGTGAACTTCAGGTTCTGTTTCCTCAGGAACTTCAGGTTCTGTTTCCTCAGGTACTTCAGGTTCTGCTTCCTCAGAAACCTCAGGTACTGTTTCCTCAATAACTTCAGGTTCTGTTTCCTCAGGAACTTCAGGTTCTGTTTCCTCAGTAACGTCAGTTACTGTTTCCTCAGGAACTTCAGGTTCTGTTTCCTCAGAAACATCAGGTTCTGTTTCCTCAGGAACTTCAGGTTCTGTTTCCTCAGGAACTTCAGGTTCTGTTTCCTCATGAACTTCAGGTTCTGTTTCCTCAGGAACTTCAGGTACTGTTTCCTCAGGAACTTCAGGTTCTGTTTCCTCAGGAACTTCAGGTTCTGTTGCCTCAGAAACCTCAGGTACTGTTTCCTCAGAAACTTCAGGTTCTGTTTCCTCCGGAACTTCAGGTTCTGTTTCCTCAGGAACCTCAGGTACTGTTTCCTCGTGAACTTCAGGTTCTGTTTCCTCGTGAACTTCAGGTTCTGTTTCCTCGTGAACTTCAGGTTCTGTTTCCTCAGGAACCTCAGGTACTGTTTCCTCGTGAACTTCAGGTACTGTTTCCTCGTGAACTTCAGGTTCTGTTTCCTCAGGAACTTCAGGTTCTGTTTCCTCAGAAACCTCAGGTACTGTTTCCTCGGAAACTTCAGGTTCTGTTTCCTCAGGAACTTCAGGTGCTGTTTCCTCAGGAACTTCAGGTGCTGTTTCCTCAGAAACCTCAGGTACTGTTTCCTCAGAAACTTCAGGTTCTGTTACCTCAGGAACTTCAGGTTCTGTTTCCTCAGGAACTTCAAGTTCTGTTTCTTCAGAAACATCAGATACTGTTTCCTCAGGAACTTCAGGTTCTGTTTCCTTAGGAACTTCAGGTTCTGTTTCCTCGTGAACTTCAGGTTCTGTTTCCTCAGGAACTTCAGGTTCTGTTTCCTCGGAAACTGGTTGCAAAACCTCAACTACCATTTCTTCTGGCTCTTGGTTTTCTGCCACTGACTCTTCCTCTGGCTCTGAGACTTCATCTACTTTTTCCTCTGACTCAGAAACCTCAATTTGCTCAGGTGTCGGCACCCAAACCTCAAGGACTTCTTCATCAGGTTCTACCACTAACTCTCCCTCTGGTTCTAGCAATTCAATATGAGTTTCTAATTCTGAAACATCCTGCAACTCTGTTTCCGAAGCCTCACTGGGGTTGTGATGGCTAGGGACACCCAAATCTACCTCTTCCTCATCTGGGAGAGCATTAACTTCTTCTTCAATGTTTGCTACTGCCTCAGTGGGTGGCTGGTCTGTGATGGCTGAGAGAGTTGTAGTTTGGAGTCCCAAGTCAGACAACTCCTCTCCAGCAGGAGGCTGTGAGGTGGGGATAAGCCAATCGACATCCAAAGTGGGATTTTTGCTGTCCTCATCAAAAGGACTCAGGTCTTCCTCTGATATGAGGTTAGGAGAAATATTTATGCGTGGAGCATCTGTCACAGGAGTTGGGAAGTAGTTTCTCACAAGTTCGCCAGTTTCATCATGATGAATGGTTTCAATCTCATGTGTGATGATCAGCACTTCTTCATCCTCCCCTTCTTCATTTGATGGCTCAGGCTCACTCACATAAATTGCCTCTGACTCATCAATAATATCCTCTGGGGCTGGGGACTCCTCGCTGCTCTCTGATATCCCACCCGTCACTGCAGTCATCTCATCATCTGGGACAGCTGTGGGATCCAGCAGAGTCACAAGGGCGTTCTCCTTCTCCAACGGGTCGAGGGGAACTACCAGTCGAGGTTTATCAACCTCTGGCTCATCAGTGAAAACTTCAAACTCATTGTGGGAATCAGGCTCGCTGGACTGTGAAGAGATTAATATATGACATGATGAATGACAGAATGACAAAACGGCTACAAAGGTTAAGCTCCAGAGCTTCCTGACCTGTAATTTATTAGGAAGGTTCCTGGAAAATGTAATTTGGTACTAATTACAAGGAAAATAGAGACAGCGCTCATTTGATACACTTACTATTAATTAGTTCCAATTAATTGCTTACATCCCCTAGAGAGTCATTTTGTCACCACACAGCAGGTCAGCTGATCGTTCAAAAAGTGTGAAATTAGTCTACAGGAAAGCATACAAAAACCTGGAGACCCAAAATTCAAACAGTGAATTCACTTATGTACATTAATTTAATTACTTCCTAATTACTACTTTTTTATTGTAATTATGTTTATCTTGTCTTGATTGAGTAGAAGAGGTCTTTGTATACTACAAACCTGCACAAGTGCTTTCATTTTACTATCAATTCACCTAGAATTCATGAATAGCTGAGTGTATGCAGGTAAATGTTAGCTTTTATAACTTGTTGATGTGCTTATGTACAAATCTTATTTTTTCTAATTATATTTTTTCTTAATGTTTAAATTAATAAACACTGAATAAAGTCACTCGGTGTCACTTTATAGTGCCAATCCCACTACCTACTCATGCAACTCTACAATATTTATGAACCAACATTATGCAGGGATATAACTCTGTACAGTATGTTTGTTTGGTCTTTCCTAGCGGCGAAAAGTCACTGCAAAAGTCATACTTGATGTACCTTTAAGCATTTTCAGTTACAGCATGTTTGTTATTTATATTATAAGAAAGGCACTAGAAATTACTATACACAAACTTCACTGTAATGCCAAGAATAAATACTTATATCACAGACCTTAGTCTAGTTCTACTAGCAATTACAAAACTTCTTACCTCACTCACTACTTCTACTGAAGAGGCTGATGGCAGTGCTGGTAGGAGGAGAGCTTTTGTAAAAAAAAAAATAATAATAAAAAAAATAATAATAAAAAATTAGCACAGAGCATTTTTATAATTGAGACACAATCAAATTAAATGATTCAGTTTTTCCCACCAACTTGCAGTATTTTACATTTGTATTAATTTAAATGTTAGAAAAGGAAACGCCAATATAAAAGTGACATTAGCGTCTTTGAGGATATGTCACCACTGTACCTGGTTGGAAATTAAGCGAGTCCAAATCGATCGGCAAAGACGCCTCCTCACGCAAAGCCTTGGTCACCATTTCCTTGAGCTTGGAGTCAGCTGAAGACTGTGGAGTGCCGGTCGCAGTCTCTGAATTCTCAGAGTTGATTTTAGGGGAGTTATTCTCAAAAACGAGAGAGTAGTGGACTGTGATTCCTCCAGGCCTGAAAAAGGAGACATTGTCTAACTGATTCAAAGTTGATAATACCAATTATTTTACATTCACTGTATTGATTAACTAATCTATGAACTCTCTACAGCTACAGTCCTACTGTTGTGGTTGTTCTGTGCCATTTCCCAACAACATTACTTTAACATTATTATTATTCATGTGTTTCTGGATTAAAATGATCCCGACCCTCAGCATAAACTACAAAGAAACAGCCTCAGTTTACTACACAGCAGGTGACCAATCAAAGGTTGTGTTGTGCTGCAGTGAGAAGTATCACATTCAAAATGCCAGGCACGCATATTTGTTGCCATATTTTGGAGGGGAGGGGGGAAAAAAAGGGAAAAAGAATGACTGCATTAAGAACTCATCAATATTCTGGGTAGCTGTTGTCATCAAGAGAGAATAAGTTGATTTGTGAGATGTGACTCTGATTAGAATAGCGATGATGTGAATTTCCTCACTTTTGTGCAAATTGATGCCTGCCAAACAAAGCACTTCTTCATTAGGTTGCAGTGCTGGCTCTGCCTCTAAAAAACCCCACAGCATTGTTTTATTCCAAACTCAGACAGCTCTTTGTCTGGAGTGGACCTGATTGTGTGATGTATGTGTAAACACACACCTCATCTCCTCTCTGTAGGTGGCTGGTATCCTGAATTGACTGTCCTAATGAAATATTTCTTCTTTCCCGGGTTAGGTCATTCCCAGTGCTCCCACTTCCTGATGTTTAATATGCTGCACTTGTTACCAACCGTGTCATCACCTGGTATCTAATCCAAGCAACACCAGTCGAGCTCTTCTTTGTGATTTTGCTTTGATAAAAACAGGAGGTGCAGCCACATGGGTGCAGTCCACACATTGTAGGCTTTTTAAGTTTTCAAAAAGAAAAATGTACCTTGAACTATTCTTCAGGGGAGATCAGCCTTCCTGACAACAAGTAAAACAGCTCTCCCTGATGTTTTTTTATGTTTAAACCCTGGTTTCAAAGAGTTCATTCCTTCATCTGGCATACAGTGCAGCACTCCTTGATGTATTTCTTTATGTTTTTGTCTGCTTTTTAAAAAACTTCCCGCCTACCTCCTCCAGTTCTGGGATTAAGTCAATACTAATAAAAAAAAAAAAACAATTCTACCAAAAACATGACTGCGTAACAAGAAAGAGGTCAATTCTAGTGTCAAACCTGCAGAAAAGTCAACTACTCTGCAGCTTTACTAAGCTTTTAGCCTCTTTTAGCTCACAGTTTTGGTTTTACAATAGATTTGGTGCATGATTTAGTTTCTGTGTTTTCAGAAAAACTCTGATAAACACACTGTAAACCATCTGCTCAGATATGTTTCATAAGAGTTGGAGGAGACCAAACCAGAGATAATAGGAGAGTGATTATTGGACTTAATTTCATCAGGTGGCTACAAACGACTCCAATGGGATATTAATGTTGCTCTGTGTCAACTGTTTGCTGATACTTTAGCCACATGATTTTTATAAGATCATAAATGTTGAAACAAGGTTCAAGTCAATTATATTCAAAGAGCTTTATCATCCCCAGCAGGGTAATTAAAAAGTATATGCAGCAGAGTACATACACAAAAAACTAGCCTATATATATCTCAATATAATCCAAACTTGGGTAGGCCATTAATTTAGACAAATGTTTTGGTTACATTGGAAGAAATGTTCTGTACATCTCAACAGCAATAAATAAATTGCAGAATGAGATGATCTTACTTTTGCTTGCAGGGTGGGAAACCCTCACTTGAATTCAAGTGGGGGGACATGGGACACTTTACATTCGTGGCAGGCTTCAAACAGGTGAGAGGCGGTCCTGTTTACCCTTTACCAAAGGTTGTTGTGCCTCGAGGGGGGAGTGCCTTATGCGTGGGATCAGTAACTGTTGTGTTGCATGTGTGTATGAAGCTCTTCCACATGCCCATCCTTATCTGGTGCAGTGGAGAGCTGCAGCAGGGGGGCTGTATTTTCCAATTTTAGTGTTTTTTTTTTATTATTTCTTTTAGATAACCGTGTACTCCAACTTTAAATGCTGACACAGACTCCAGATTTGGGTGATAATTCTCTTTGAGCTCCTGAGCAGAACGACTCCCTCAGTAAATGTTTTACACCTCACATAAATGTCTAATCTTGTTTCACAACTGACTATGAGCCACACAGCTTTGCATTTATTACTCTTGAAAAAAAAAAAGTAAATAAACTGAACAAAAACATAAATCTCTGTTAAAAAATCCCCACTTGAAATATATATATATATATTTTTTATTGAAGTTAATGAAGTAAATAATGACACCCTTCCTTGCTTTCTTACTCTGAGATAGTTTATCAGTCTGGCAGACAAAAGCAGTAGGAGTTATGTGAATCCTTTGTAAGATTAGAGGACGAGCCCCCTGCTGAGACCTTGCTTCAGTGTTATTGGTCGTTACAGAGCCAGACACCACAGGGGAGGGCAAATTAACGGGGGTAGCAGCTTGACAATTACTGTATCCACAAGAGTTCTGTATCAATGCTAACCTGCCTTTTCTGATAATGAAAAAAAAAGACTGAGTGCACTAACCAAACTTTGGAGAAAAATCTGCACCATCAACTCCTGTTAACCTTTAACGAGAATGGGATCCACGGGGCAAATATCTCCCCGCCTCAGCAGATACAGTGTTGGGTCCTTACGGGTCACTGTGCAGTTTTACACTTTGTCTTGTCTTTGTAAAGGTCTGGGCAGTTTTGGGTGATATAATCCAGATTCAGACCCAGATAAATGCTGAGTTGCAATTTGGCAAGAACCAGCACCAACACACAAGAGTAGGCGGCTACTAACTACTACACAGTGTTACATCTCTTTGTGTCATTTACCCGTCAGTGTCCTGGGTCTCGCTGCATTTGGGGAGAAGAATAGAAGTTATTAGAGCGGAAAATAAGAGTTTAATAGGAATAATGATACCAACACAACACTCATTTTGTTTGCCTCAAGCATCCGAAAAATATTCCTCTATAGAAATTAAACACTGAGAAAAAAAAGTTAAAAGAAAAGCATCCTGCAAATTAAAGAGTCTAATAATTAAAAGCTCTGCTAATCTGATTCATCCGGACTGTGTGATGTTTGATTTGATTTTGATTTGTTATTTATTGATCTACATACCAGATTACATCCTGAGAGATAAAAGAGAGATTATTTATATCCACCAAGATGTTAAAAAAAAAGTCAAGACAATACAGGAAGTTCATGATCATATAGATGATTAGTAGACTAGCAGTATAGAAAGATAAATAGAAACAACAATATGTTAAAGCTGACAGTATTAATAGATAAAATACATTATTGGCAGTTCACAGTTTTTCATTAATCTTACTAAAAAGTTATAAATTTGTTGTGTTTCAGATTAAACTGAGCTCATTTCTTATTCTCAATGTCTTCTTTATTCCTGGTGATTATGTTGTTTTTAGCTGACCATTCCTGAATAGGCAGTAACACAGTCATCCATGCTACTTTAATCTCCTGAAGAGCAGAAGACTGATGGATAGTTTTATGTCAGCATTTTTATTTTAATGACCCTCTCATCGTTATGTTGTTGTGATAAAAGATTATAAAACAGAAATGCTGCCCTCCACGCTACGTCTCCTCAACAACAGAGGGAAGAAATAATCTTTGGCTTTCTATTCTGTCTAGTTAGTCACGCCGTGAAACATTTGCCTCCAGCAGCATCCGACCCAATCCCAATGACAATCAGCCTCTTATCTCTTCAAATGGCTGTCCGCGCCAAACGATGAGCTCATTTAAAAATTTAATGAAATTATCAAGGCTCAGTGGAATGTCTCGCCGTCACCGTGGAGATTTGATTACGCCTTAACTGCGCATCCCCGCTCTCATCTGCATACTAAATCCCCCCCTTTATTTTTCTAACCAGATGTATAATTCTTACCTGATTCCCAACACATGGATGGTTTTAAATCCTGGAAGTTCATCAAAAACGTGTTGCATCTGTAAAAGATAAAATACATTTTAATACATTTTCTTTCAAAAAGCTTGAAAAAACAGTGAGATGCTTCTCATCATCAGTGTCCCTTTGCAGAGTCCAGTGTAATTAACTCTGAGCTGTAAAGCAGAAGCTTGTTAATAAGCTGGCAGGGGGCCAATGTGTCATTATAAAACAGGACTGCAGGAATGGGAAACCCTCATTGATATCTATCTTTGGGCGAGTTAAGCACCTGGACTCTCTTATGACATAAGCGTCTTTACAAGCTCTATCAGGTAACTTCCTGCTGTGAATTGCGTGCAACTCTGAATAATCCTGATGCCTTTTTAAGAGTCTTTCAATGAAGTAGCAACATTGAATCAATTAATATCTCGACATGACTCTCATTGAGGAGCCGGACAGGAGAATTATGCTCGCTAGAAAGAGTGCAGCGTGGGTAATTTCCTCCCTTTCTCTGGCCGTGACCTCACGGCTCTGCAACGTAAGCTGCTTTACTGTGAGCCTGAATGAGAGACGTCAGGACAGAGAGAGGAGTCATTGGCAGGTACTGACTGACATGGTGGCAACAGGGAGATAAGAAGAGATCATTTTTTCAAAGACAATGTTAGGTGACAGTCAGTTGGAGCTGTTTAAGATTTGGATATGCACTAAACTATCTGGGATGAATCATCAGTACAAAGGATGAATAAGTGTGTCAGAAAATATCTAATTCTTTTATTTAAAAAAAAAAAAGTCAAGCTGCAGGATAAATCATGAAAATGTTAAATTATTACAGCGTGCATAAAAAGGTTATTTTCAGTGAAGTAACAGAAATGAAAGCTGGCTAAATTAGGTTTCTTGAGTCACGACAGTCCTGTAACTTCTGACTTAAATTATTAATCTGTTCATAAACGCCAGGCGGCTGCAGTTTATGACTGTCGTGACTCCACATGCCTGGGTGGCTCAGGCTTCTTCTTGGCACAGGAACAGGACTATAAAAATAACTGATTAAAGCTAGTTGTGTTTGTTGTATTATCTACACAGTAGGTGAAGCCACAGGAGTTAATTAATCAGTGTATGGATTTTTATTCATTCATTCTGGTCTTGTTATGCAGCTGGGTGGCTAACGCTAGGTAGTCAGCAGTTATAAGGCTGATGTCAAGAAGCATAAAAACGCTTCAGTCTCAGTCTTCAATCTGGTACCATCAGTCAACAGCTGGTTGGGATAGCATGTAGTTTTTAAATATGTATAACTATGACAGCCTTGCAAGTAGAAATGTATGTAGATGTTTGCAGTTAGAGACACTTATGTCAAGGAATTGACCCTTTCTAGCAAATGGCTGTACAGTTAAGATCACGAGCAGCGGTGAGGATTCTGCTGAGAGACATAATCCCACTAACCCTAATAAACATACATGAACATTGCTAGGTCATAGATAAAAGCCGACATAACACGAGGAAGGTGGTTGGGGTGGTGGAGGAAACTACTGAAGCAAACTGCATTGGCTTCATCATCATCAGCAGAGTGAGCTATAATAGAGAAAATTAGCAGCTTCCAGTAGTATAGTTGTCTAAAAAGAGACAAGAAACAGTAATCATTTTCACAGTGATTGTCTTCGAGATTTAACCTGTCAATCATCACATACAAGAACACGTACAGAAGCGTTACAATACAAGTTTGTACATTGAGAAAAAAGATGAACTCTAAAGATTACATTTACATACCACAGGACAAAAGCAAAAATATAGAAAAGCAGGAAGCAGAAAGTCCCACCTGGTCCTGCAAGTGGTGAGCCAGGTCGATGTACTGTGGGGAGTCTGGGTCGTCTAACAGCTCTCTGTAACCCGGATCCACCAGATCGATACTGAACTCCACTACCTGCTCCACTGGACTCTCGGGGACCACGTTAGGAAGCTCCGAGTCCTGCAGGAATACAAACAAGAGTCAGTATCAAGATAACACTTTAAATAGAGAGGTAACTCTTTTGTTCTGCTGGCCAAGGCTGTAAACAAGATTGTAAATGAAAATGCATACGCTGAGTCAGCTTTAGAGAAGTGTATCCCAGATTTAATCTGATGTCGCTGCATAATTCTTTGGCAAAAAATGGATCAAAAACAGGCCAGGATGTTAAATACATATCTTTACTGTGTCCAGTTTCCTGATATCACTTTTCATGACTTTTTCAGCCATGTGTTACTGCAGGAACAGGACAGTGGAAAAGTGGAAAACTCAAAATACAATTAAAATCCTTGAATTTAGCGCATGACTTAAGTATGTCAGCCTGACGATTATGTCTATATTAAGCCTGCTAAACTTTAAAAAAGTTTTTGTGTGTATGTGAAAACAATATGCATCCACTCAAATCTTTCTAGGTCATTTTTGTCGTGGCTTCAGCCCACAGAGAAACACCTGAACAAAAGAAAAGCGGCAAAAATCTCTTTCTTTGCCTGCATCACATCCAATATCTGGTAAGGACTGAGACAGATAAGCCGTCTCAATGCTGTCTTATAAAGTGAATATAATTATAGTAAATTCTCATTGACTTCACTGCCACAAAGCTCCATTTGTGCCAGATTTTTGCAAAAGCTCAGTTTATCCTGTACACATACTGGAGGCTGATTCAGAAATGATCCATTTTGGGGGGAAGAAAAAAACGAAGGGCAGAAACAGATGTGTTCACAAATTTAACCGGATTACTGTAATCCTACTCTTTAATGTATAAAAATTAAAAATTAACAACAGAAAATGTGTTTTCTCTCCTCTATCCTTCCTTTCTCTCCTCTCAACCCCAACCGGTCGTGGCAGATGTTCTCCCACTCTGAGTCTGGTTCTGAGGTTACTTCCTGTTAAAAGGGAGTTTTTTCTTGCCACTGTTGCTCATGTGGGAATGTTGGGTCTCTTTAAAGTTAAAACCTGAAGAGTTTGGTTTAGAACCTGCTCTATGTGTAAAGTGCCTTGAGATAACTCTGTTGTGATTTGGCGCTATGCAAATAAAAATTGATTGATAAAAGCACAACATTATTTTTTTTACATTTCTAATCAGATAAAGAAAAGCAAAACCTTACTTACAGACATTTGTGGATTACATGCACTACAATCCACAAGTCAAAGCATTATCCATCATTTATAAGTCAATCATATCTATCACGGGGGAAAAGAACAGCCTATTTTCAAAATTCAAGTGTCTTTGATATTTGATGTTTTTAAGAGGATTTTTTGGCATTGTGGTCTTTCTTTAATAGTCCGCAGGGGTAAAACAAAAACCTCAAATCATTCTGTTTACTGTTTGGTGCTCAGCAGGTAGTGTACAGTGAGTTTTTAGAGCTTTTTCCCTGAAAGAAGCTGCCTGCTTTGGCCCAGAATGATGCTATGAAAGCTATGAAAGCTATGAAAGCACTGAGAGTGAACCTAAACAGTGAAGTTGCAGTGGGACGGCTAAAAGATGAGCTGTAACTCTCTATAAAGCTCTGTAAAGCCGAGAGGAGCTGCAGAGTCACTGATAATCTCTGTAGGTTCATCCCTGTGAGGACACACTTTCAGCTCATACATGTCTATGATAAAAAAATATTGATTATAGTCGCTTTAAGTACATCAGAACACACACCAGCCTGGAGAAGTGCAGCTCTGAAGTAATAAAATGTTCTGAAATGTGTTCTGGTTACATCACACAGCACAAAATCATTACTGATAGAAATGTCAGTCAGAGTGTGAATCATTGTGAACTTCTCACCTGCACATTCAACACTGAGCACTCAGATTGGCTCAAGACAGGGAGGGACGGGGGTAAAAAGAGTAATAACCCGCTTTTATCAAAATGAATGGCAGCCAAAATTCAAATTATTCTGGTAATTTCAGAGTAGAGTCAGCAATTTAGGGTTGATAAAAGGACCGCCTGACAGCCACAGATCTTTACAGAAATGCCAAACCTCGGGCTTTGTGGCTTTTTATCAAAACTAAATCAACGTAATGAGAACAAACCCAGCTATTCATCGGTAGGAGAGAGCTGAAATTATCTTTGGAAAGGCATGACGCACTGCTGCAACCATCTGCTGCTGGAACAAACAAACAGACCAAGAGTCCGGGAGTGGGAACAGCACCAGCGAGGCGACTGGTGAGCGAGTCCTCATTACCTGCAGCAGGTGAACTGTCCTCACTGTCAGAAAGCTGTTAGCGAACCAGCAGACAAACTGCTGAGTCAGCATCCTGTGTTTGGAAGGTCACACAATTAATCTCTGAGTTTATTCTTATTACTGGAACTGAGTAGCATTTTTATTGACTTGTACTCCAAAGTTTTTGACAAAGTTGTTTTTTCAAACTTACTTTAAGAACCATACTGGTGGTTCTTATTGATTAAACCAACAATTTTCAATTAATCGATGAATAGTTTTGTCATTAAAATGTCATTTTTAAAAGTGGCCATTATCATTTCTCACAGCCCAAGTCTTCAAATGTATTTTTTTGCCTGACCAACACTCAAATATTCAAAGATACGCAGTTTACAATCATGTATGACAAAGAAAAGCAACTGTTTCATATTTTTGCTTTAAAAAGAAACTGCTGATTAGAAGTTGATTAATTCAGTTAATCAACTACTCACTGCAGCTCTAAAAGCTAATTGTTGAAACACTTTAAGCTTAAAATAGACGTAACTTTATGAGACTGGAGGATCAGCATTAACATCACATATGGGCGGATGAGTCTTGCTCGTTATTATGCCGTGTTCATGTCACAGGGGCGTTACCAGAAACATGCAAATAATTCTCATGTCAACATTCAACTTGTATTTATTGCTGGGAAACTCTAACTTTTCTTAAAGCAGCTAAAATCAGTATTTCTATATTAACAATGGATCACATGACTACTTTTTTGTGAACAGAGAATCATTACCCAACTCTGCAGGTCTCCTCAGCTCTCCGGAGCTTTGCAGCATCTATCAGCTCACTGTTGTGGTTTTCTGACTGTACTGTTTCGGGATTCATTTTTACACATTTTATCAACTCCATTTCCAGCAGCAGCAGGGAGCTGATTCAGAAAACAAGTTCTGATAAACCCACTGTACAGTCACTGTACTTTTTTATTACTTAAAGTTTTTATAGGGTAAGTTAGACCATGGGCCAAGAAACAATTAATTCCTCTTGTTATAAATCCAGGAACATTTTTTAATCTTTTTTTTTTTTTAAATTAAAAACCAAAAACATCAGGTCCATGTTTTATGATTATCTAAAAAGTAGAAAGAAAAGAAAAGGTGTGTGATCTGATGCAGATCAAAACACTTCTTAACATTCACTCATTAATTATGAGTTTAGAGACTAAAAAAAACACTTGATGTATCATCAAGCAGAGTTTTTAAAATGGCCTCTGGGAGCAACGGCAGAATCAAACAATGATATCAAACAAAAAGTTGAATCTACTGTTTACCTTTCATAGGCCTTCCTATGAAAGGTTTCACTTCTCAAATTGAGTTTAAAGTGTACCAACGTATGCATGTGTCTGTATGTTTCTGTCTAAATGCCAGCAGTGGACAACAAATGTGTCAGGAATGATAATCTGAAGTAATCCAGAAACAGTTAACTGAATGAACATCCTCAATGTGTCTTTGACGAAGGCACATAATCCACTTAACTGCTCCAGCGGTGCTGCTCCAATAACCAACAGCAGAATACTGCAGCTGGGAAATTGATCAGCAGTGATGTAAAATATAACTGACTGTCTTTATTGGTCTAAATTTAGACCAATAAAAATAAATTATCTAAATTCTGCATTTTTCAGGTTGAAAGAAGAGAGAGGTATAAAGTGCATGAATTGCTCCGTATTACTCAAATAAAATCAAATAACACTCCTAATGATGTATAGTTTCAGAATCCTTCACAGCAGACACAGTGTCCTGCCAAAACACTGCTGCCTCCATTAACTTGTGTCTGTAGATAAATGGGTCAAATATGTAAGTGCTTGTTGGTACCTCTTCTTCCTCCTCGACTTCCTCGACCTCCTTGACCTCCTCGACTTCCTCAACTTCTTCGACCTCCTCGACTTCTCCGGCCTCTTCGACCTCCTCGACTTCTTCAACCTCCTTGACCTCCTCGACTTCCTCGACTTCTTCAACCTCTTCGACCTCCTCGACTTCTTCAACCTCCTTGACCTCCTCGACTTCCTCGACTTCTTCAACCTCTTCGACCTCCTCGACTTCTTCAACCTCCTTGACCTCCTCGACTTCCTCGACTTCTTCAACCTCTTCGACCTCCTCGACTTCTTCAACCTCCTTGACCTCCTCGACTTCCTCGACTTCTTCAACCTCTTCGACCTCCTTGACCTCCTCGACCTCTTCAACCTCCTCGACTTCCTCGACCTCTTCAACCTCCTTGACCTCCTCGACTTCCTCGACCTCCTCGACTTCCTCGACTTCCTCTACCTCTTCAACCTCCTTGACCTCCTCGACTTCCTCTACCTCTTCAACCTCCTTGACCTCCTCGACTTCCTCGACCTCCTTGACTTCCTCTACCTCTTCAACCTCCTTGACCTCCTCGACTTCCTCGACCTCCTTGACCTCCTCGACCTCCTCGACCTCCTCGACCTCCTCGACCTCTTCAACCACCTTGACCTCCTCGTCTTCCTCAACTTCTTTCACCTCCTCGACTTCTTCAACCTCTTCAACTTCTTTCACCTCCTCAACCTCCTCGACTTCTTTGACCTCCTCAACCTCCTCGACCTCTTCAACTTCTTTGACCTCCTCAACCTCCTCGACTTCTGCGGCTGGCTGGGTCTGGTCGACGGTGGGGGTTGGAGAGGCACTCACGGGGCTTAGGACGTCGACGGAACTGGTGACTTCCTCCAGGTCTGGCGACGGGACGGCGGCGGCGATGGTCGTTGTTGGAACTGCTGGACCTTAAGAAACATCACTTGTGTGAATTTATTCACAGATTTAATAAACAGGAACACTCAGAGTCAAGCTGTGTGCTTGTGAACGTTGCAGCATGAGCAGAACATATTCTCATATCTGTCAAGATTCATAAAAAAACAAGAATCACGTTCAAACAGAATCACTTCGAAGATGAAGTGGTTGTGATGGAAGAGCTGGTGCATGTAGACAACTTGACAGTTAGTGCAGTGCAGGGACATGACGTCTGTGTATTGCTCTCATATCGTACATGACATGCAGTTAATACAAAACTCAATATATATTTCATGGTTTAAAGTACACAAACAAAAAGGCCATTACCACACACACTATGTCCAATAACTTGATATAATGAGACATAATAATAACATTATCAGTGTAATACCGTACATGTATCAGATATTCAGTAAATGTTCTACCTGCTATCTCGGGGAACCTTCGTCCCGGCGGTGGAGCCATCCCACCTCTGCACAAGAAAAAAAAAAAAGAAAATTATATTAGAAATTTCAATTTTATGAAAAATATTCATGTTATTCTGAATGTGAAGCAGGACTCTATTTAGAACAAAGAGTTTCTGAGTGGAAATAATAATAAATACAGAAAAGTTTCTTTCTTCCTTCCCCATTATTTCTCTTGGGATATTATGATGTATGGGGATAGATTATAATAGGACAATAGAAAACCTAATAATGGTTTAATATATCTATCTATCTCATTTTTATGCATCAATTCTTGTAAATTATTAGTTTTTGTATCTATTTTCTAATTATATTTTTGTGAGTGCATTTTATGCCTTTATTAAATAGCAACAGTAGAGAGTCACATTGGGGACTTTGTTTCCATCCACTTCATTTTATTCATATCTTTAATTTGCACATTGAAACACCTGAGGTGAAATGCACTTTTTAATAGATATTTCAAAATATTGCAAAAGTTGGCACATTGATAAAACTGAGCTTAACAGAGACAAAACACCAACATTGTAAAAAGCAGGAAATATATCATTTATAATAATGTCTGAAGAACAAATACAAAGGCATAGAAACTAATTAAAATTGGATGGATGGATGGATGGATGGAGAAATAACTACTGGTATGCTGTATAAAATAATTTTGCATTAATAAAGCCTAACTATGTTTTTAATGTTAATAAAGAACAAGAAATGTCCACAATTCATGCTATTGCTACAGTAATACTCCAAACCAGGAAATTCTTGAACTTTTGTTTAGGAAATTTTAGCACCAGGGACTTTCCTACAGGAACTAAATGTAGACCCTGGTTCCTCCGATTGAGGTTTAGTTCCTGAGTTCTAAGTAAGTTCCTGCAAACTTTAGCCCCTGGTTGCTCCAGTCAACGCATATTTAAGGTTATTGAGTTCAGACAGAGTGAGCAGACAGAATTTGTGAGCTTTTGCTGCAGGGAGGAGAGCTCTGACATGGGGCAGAACTTTTATTATTAGAAAATACAGTATTTTTTATAGTACAGTACTTAAGTTTAACATAATATAATATAATTCAACATAAAGTTATGTAGTTTATGCAAATTTTCAAGAGGCCGATATAATCAATTTCTCTCAAATTATTCAACTCAAGTCTGTTATATGACTAACTTGATCAGATTATCATTTTAATATTTGTGTCTTTTTGTCATTAATATTACTTTGAAAGTGATTTCATGGATGGAAATGTGAGCCCCGAGGTGTGAGGAGGATTTTACAGGAACAGAGGAAGGCTCGGAGGAATGAAAAAGGCTCACATCTTCATTACATGACTCACACAATGTAATCACGCTAATAAAACAAATGAGAGGCGTTTTTAATAACTAGGAACTATACGACACACTTTCCACACACTCTGATATATCACTGTTGAATGACCTTTGTCCTCAGTATTAATTAATTCTTTGATCCCCTTTCCGTAAAAAGACATTTAAACTTTCTCAAACTTAAATGAAAAGATTTACTCTTCACATACATCATCAGGAGACGGAGAGACATGAACATTCATTACTTTGATTTTTTTAATCTTTTTGTTCACTCATCCATAAATCTAGAAGGAATTACAAGGTCAGTTAAGGCAGATTTATTTAACACATTTTATTTTATTTAACATTTATATATTTTTTTTTTAAATTTCAGATCTTCTCAGCCCTTACACGGATGATTGAAACCTGAGTTATTGGTGTTTTTAATTCAAAATATAACATTTTAATATATTTGGATGTTCGTCTGTTGCAAACTGAAGTAAACCAAATGCAGTGCAAATTTTAATTAAAATTACAGAAAATTGGCAGATTAAACATCACATGCTTCATGTTTGGACTTAAAGGATAATTACTGTTTTTTACAACCTGGACCTTATGTCTAGCATAAAATACGATCAGACAACTTTGGTGTCATTTGGAGTCGTTCGGACGAAAATAGCTCCAGTAGAGCGCTGTGTATATCTGTATAATGTGAGTACACGGGGCACCGAAGCGCAGCCTCTATATAATGCATTATCTGCCACGAAACTAGTTCATTTCACCAATATTTAGTTATGATACGTTAGTGCTATTCCCCTCTGAGCCCGTGGTGGCATACTATCAACATCCACTAACCTCTGATCTGGATGATGCCATTTCCGAACAGTGTTGTGATACAGACGTTTATTGACACATCCAGACGCGTATCTCCTGACCTCACATGCCACCACGGGCTCAGAGGGGAATAGCACTAACGTATCATAACTAAATATTGGTGAAATGAACTAGTTTCGGGGCAGATAATGTGTTAAATAGAGGCTGCGCTTCAGTGCCCCGTGTACTCACATTATACGGATATACGTGGCGCTGGAGCTAATTTCGTCCGAATGACTCCAAATGACACCAAAGTTGTCTGGGTGAGTAAATGGTCGTATTTTATGCTAGAAATAAGGTCCAGGTTGTAAAAAACTGTAATTATCCTTTAAGTATAAAGTCAAGAGGTTGTGACATGAAGCACAACAAGTACAGAACAGTGTTTCTGCACATGCTCAGTGACGTCTGCCATACACAGAACTACTAAATATGATGGCTGTTATAAAGATGAGTTTAGACAAAGTGAATTTTCACCTAGTAGCATTATATGTGCAAATTAGACTACTGGATCTTTTCTTTTTAAAACTTTGCCTACAGTATGTGATGGTGCTGACTGTATCTTTCTGTTATCTCTCCCCTGTTTTTGCTCTCTCCTCATGAAGAATATTTATAAAGCTCCATTATATGTGCAAATTTTTTACTCAAATTGAAACATTTGCAACTCTCATGTGCACATCTTTGCGTCGCCTAAGGGGAATTATGTCTACTCATGTCTTTGCATTGACTTTGTAAGAAAAACCTGCTGCACAAAAAATATATTTCATGTCCCGTCTGAACACACCATTAGTCTTATGTAATGAAGTAATAATGTAAAATAATGAAGACACATGTTGCCCAGTGCGGCAATATGACTCATTGATGTGTTTCTAATAGTTTTTGGACTCCAACTGAAGTCTACAATGCACAAGAAGATAAATCATGCTTTGGATACACACACACATAACAGTTCGTTGTTGGTTTGGCTCTGAGATTTGTTGATAGGAAGAAAAAATATAGAAAATATAATTTCAGTCTTCTGTAAAGCACTTTATAAGCTACATAAAAGCTGCTATTCAAATAAAGTTTCATTGTGGAGCCCTGGTAGTGAAGGTGCTGACCACAACAGCTTCAGTTTGTGTTGCATGTCATTCTCCATCTCTCTACTGTCACCTCTCATGAATGGCATAAAAAAGAGGGAAGTTTGATAATTTGATTGATATTACTGCTTTTGTTTAATAGGAAAGTGACTGTCACTGTGTCTAGTTTTATTGAAATAGCTGTAAAAAGCTAATTGTGACAACAAACACAACAAACGGCTCTTACACAGTTCAACAGTTCAAACTTGCGGCCCTGTTTAATGGTGTATGTGTTATTTGCATCATGTCCGCATCATCTAGACCAGAGGTGTCAAACTCATTTTCATTCAAGGGCCACATATAGCCCAATTTGAGCTCATGTGGGCCGGATCATTAAAAGGAAGGAAGGACGGAAGGAAAAGAAGGAGGAGAAGGAAGAGAATACAGGAAGGAAGGAAGGAAGGAAGGAAGGAACAGAGGAAGGAAAAGAAGACAAGAAGGAAGGAAGGGAAGACAAATTGAGGGAAAGAAGGAAGGAAAAGAAGACAGGATGGAAAGATGGAAGAAAGGAAGGAAAAGAAGACAGGGAGGAAGGAAGGAAGGGAAGAAGGGCAGAAGGAAGGAAGGTAAAGAGGAAGAAGGAAACTGGGCCGGATTGGACCTCTCGGTGGGCAGGTTCTGGCCCACGGGCCGCATGTTTGACACTCCTGATCTAGACACAGACTGAAAACATGATAATCTGTCACCCTTACCGGTATGGAGGCCTCATGTCTTTCATCCGGCTCATCTTCTGCAAACAATTTAAAAAAATTAAAAATTCAGAGTATGTTAGAGACAAACAGACAGTGTCACCCTGCACATCTCAACACTCAGGCAGTAATTGGCCACATGATTATCTTCTTTGTGATTATGAAGCCATGTGTCATTGACTGCTGCTGTTGCTGCTGCTGCTCTCACTGGAGGTTGTTTGTTTTTAGATTGATGACTGACTGAACAACTGATTAATTGATTCGTTTAATTTATTTATTTATTTACACTCAGGAGTTGAGTTTGTGTTGAACGCAATTATGTGGAAATTACCTGCTGTGTGTGTGTTGTGCCTTAAAATACATTTAGCAGCAGCAGCAACAGCAGCCGTCTGTAAATTCTTGAGGGAGTTTCACAACCCTTCAGGCCATAAAACCCATTAAATCTTCACAGTATCATTTTAGAAATGAATGGGAACGTTAATGAGAAAAGAAACATTTCTCCTCTGTGTTTATGTAAAGGGTCAGTTCATCTAAAAATATGCATATGTATGGAGGATGTCTTTTCATTACCACTAGCAGCAACATCCAGCACATTCATATTCAAAGTTAAGACAGTTTTCACCTTGGTTTCTGGTATTCAACAGGAACATGTAGACAGAGTTGACATCATTCTTCAGGTATGAGGAAAAATGTTGTGTGTGTTGGCACTGAGGCTGCTATATAGGCGTCAGTGACAAATAAAGGTTGGCAAGATGAGCAATTCAAAAATATCTTTTTAAAAATTATCTTAAAAGCAGCATTAGGTATGTTAAAATGTACATGTTTGTATTTTTGTTGGTTTCATGTCATTTGAAATTACATTTGCACCATTTTTTACCAAACGTAAGACTGAATGTTCCCGAAAATGTCAAATGGTGTAACCACAAAAGAATGATGAATATAGTTATAATGTAAGATCATGTCAAACTAGTTGATGTGGTGTTTTATTGAGAATTTAGTGTTTTTAAGCAAGTTTAATGATTTGGTAAAAAGTTTTTATGGTTACACCACTTAGACATTTTTGCCATAATCTTCTAATATATTCTCTCAAAATGGATTAAAAGCAGAGATTTTATGCTGGGTCCACAAAAAAGAATATGTGCAAGTTATTCATACCTTTATTTTCAAATTTTAACCCCTTTATATTTGACTTAACTACGTGGACACAAAAAAAACTACCCTTGAATCTCCATCTAAAGGTGCTCCACCAGGAGTCTAATAGTTATTGATTAACATCTGCAGCTGTGAAGTAGAAACTATTAATCATAATTTACTTTTTTAAAGGTTGGCATATTTCACCCCCCCATTACCATTATATAGTAATTGGACTGGTGATTAATGTTATTTCTGTTCATAGACCTAAAGGATAATGTTGTACAAATCCAATAAAAAGACCAAGTTAACAATTTGTTACAGTGTGTTTCTCAATAGTTTATGAATTTCCTTCTCTGTCTGTGGCTCTCAGCTCCGAGCAAATTTGTTCCAACTCAAAGACATAAATCTTTAAAAAATATTGCATGCATTTATTTTACCCCCTCCTCAAACTGTTTAAAATGGGATTAACCCAAGATAATAAATGTTGGAAATGTAATATAAAAGTGAGCACATTTCTACAGCTTCTGGGGTACTGTCTTTCTTTGGGAAAGAGGTGCTGAAAAAAACTTCAAAAAAAGTAGCTCCAACAAATTCAACCAGAATCCTAACAAATGTGTCTATTAGACGATACATCTCTCATGCCACTCTGAATTACAGAAGCAGAGTTTGGGCTTCCAGTAACAGCCTTTATTGTAGTAGCGAGGCTTATTTTCAGGGCTGCAACTAACATTTATCTTCACTATTGATTTTTTTTTTCAATTAATATAAAAAGCAGTTTATCAAATGGCAGATAATGGTGACAAAACAGGCCCAAGGTGACATCTTCACATTGCTTGTTTTGTCTGTACACGATCGATTCATATAGACTTGCCCCCCCCCCCCCCCCCCATCCCCCGGGTGCTGATGCTGCAGCTTTGATTGGCTGTCTTGATGTGAGCATCATTTGAATTTCTGAATGTGTCCCACCCTCTCATCACACATTAGTCGCTTTTCATAGACAATGAATGAGTGTGGATTTTGTTTCCAGTCAGTTTGAATACAATGAGGCTGCAACGTTATAAGATATTTAATTACTCTGTCATGTATGCCAAAGAAAAGCAGTGAGTCATTCATAATAAAGAAGCTGTAAACAATGAATGTTTGGCAATTTTACTAGAAAGAAATGACAGACAATCGATTATGGAAATAGCTGCAGATTCATTTTCTGTTACTCAGCTTATCAATTACTCAATGAGTTTTATTCAGCTCTGCTAGATCTACACCAGAGTGCCAAATGGTTTAAACTTATGACTGAAAATCTGATTCCCAGCGGCTGATTCGGGGTATTAGTTGACAGAATATAAAGGATTAATAGATTGTTGGGGTTGTTCTTGACTTTTTTCTTTTTTTCTTAAATTAGTAACTGCTCACAAATATATAGTTTGATGTAAAATAGGCTCAGTGAACAGTTTGTCTCTGTAGTTTTCAGCAAACAAACAGGAGGAGACGGTGTATTTGTTGAGGACTATTTTCTAGAGAGTATTTCTGGCAGAGGAATAAGCAGCATCAGTGTTTGGATACACACATAATAGGTGTGAGTTGGATGAATTCACTGTTAGTTTTGGTCCTTTTATGGGATTTGTTGAAAATATACAACATCACCAGACTTATCTTTTACTGGAGGATTTCCCTTCAACTGAATGCTGCTGAATAAAGAGCTACCATGGAGACTGAGACTCTCAAAAAGGTGACTTATGAATAAATAGTGAATGAATGAATAGTGCAGTAGCATTAAACTGGGTTTTAGTTATTTTAAATGACGGATGATGGCGACCAACATCCAAGACATAAAAAAATCTTTAACACTATGTCTGTCGGTGAAGCTAATTATCTTCCATTTAACATGAAACAGGATTCATCTTAATTGACCGTCCATATTCAAATAAGCTAAACCAGCTAACGGTGGCTGTGGCTCAGGAGGTAGAGTGGCCGGCTCCTCCAGTCCACATGTCGATGTGTCCTTGGGCAAGACACTTAACTCCAAATTGCTCCTGTTGCTGCGCCAACAGTGTATGAATGTGAACAAATGGTTAAATTCCCCCTGATGAGCAGGTTGGCTACCTGGCTACCATGAATGTGTGTGAATGGGTGAATGACATGTCATGTAAGGCGCTTTGAGTGGTCATAAAGACTAGAAAGGCGCTATATAAGTACAGTCCATTTTACCATAACACAACTTCTCAACTTCCTGGAAAAATAAAAACTCACTGTGTCTGCACTTTAAAAAGGAATATTGCTACCTTCACAAGCTCCTTTTAGTGAAACTTTAATTTGATCAACATACACATACAACTGTGTATATAACTGCAGTGATTTGGAGGACATTTAATGAAAGGTCTGATCTTTTCCAGACCATTATATGTCTGCCGTAACTTGTTTTAGTTTATAGTGTGGAGTGGCTACTGCAGGAAAAACAGGAAAAAAATAAGTGAATATTTTGCAGACTCACTCATAATAAGGATGCTTGGTTTTCTCAGCTCTCTGCTAACATATCTGAATGCAAGATGAGTGTTTTGACTGCTGCTGGTTGTCGATGTGGCGGGTAGAATGCTCTCTAAGCCCGCTGTGGGTTTTCTTACCCTCTGAATCATGCTCATGTGTTCCTCGGAGCTGCTGAAGTTTTTGGCGAGGTCGGAGATGCAGAGTGACTCGTGTTGACATGTGTGAACCCATTTCTGGTACTCCGACGTCCCGGGGATCCTGTCGAAGAAGATCCTGAATGCCTCCCACACAGCCTCCTGACAAACTGACCAAACAAACACAACCACAGGCTTTTAGACTTACAGCACTAAATACACTGTTCACAGCAGCTTCACATATAGTTATATTTGGTTCAGCACGGTAAACAAAGTGGGAATCTGTCACAAGCTCTGGGTTTTTTTTTTGTGCATTTTTCATCCATCTGTGTAACTCAGGTCTCATCGCTGTGAGTTGTTTCTGCACTTTACTTACTTTTCAAGAGATCTTAACTGTCAAAATGTCTGTTTGGAAAAAAAAGGACATTTCTCTAAAGTCATGAAACATTTCTGTGAAGCTGGAGTTGGTGAAAAGTTCATCCTATTAGAAGTGATTGTCTTTTTGTGCAAATCCAGGATCATTTCGTTATATATTCATGGTCTGATTTAAATGATTCACCTCCTTTTAGGGCATTTTAGTCTATAAAATGTCAATAAATGTGAAAAATGTAGAAAAAAAAATGAGTTGACTTGTCTTCAAATGTCTTGTTAAATCCGACCAACAGTCCAACAGCCTGAGCCATTGAGTTTATGATCCCAGAGAACAAAGAAAACAATAAAATCTAAAACATTATTCAACTCTGATGAAGAATATTGAAGAAAAGGTCGATATAAACTTATTCTTGATGTAACAAATGGTAACAAATGGTAGGTCTCCAATCCTGAGACATTATGAACACTATATTTACACAGTATTTATGAATGTGAGTGAGGCTTGCTTTGTATTAATGATCCTTATTAGATTGAAGTTTGTTCTGTGTCATAAATGTCAAGTCATTTCTCATCTGCAAGGTGATAATATAAACTTAGACTTGATGTGACTGCTTCATTTTGCTCTGCACATTATCATCTTATCTCCACTGATATGTATCATGTAAATATATATTTAGATCATTTTTCTCTTTTCACTTATTATCTTTTCTTCTCTATAATCTTTTCATCATTTGATCTATTATTCTTGTCTAATATTGATAATGATCACTTATTATCTTTTCTTTTTTTCTTTTTGATCTTTCCCTTATTTGATCTTTTATCCTCGTCTAATATTGATTTTTAATGCCTGAAATAGAGCCGTGCTGATGAGCTGATTGAGAGAAGTTTAGGCCCAACATCAGACATTGTTGGCATGATGAAATTGAGTTATGCATCTACTGTTGCAAGTATATCGCCTTCAAATGCAGCACGTCAGCTTCTTCATTATATTTCATTTATCAATGCCATATTTACATTCTGTAAGGATTGTGTTAAATTAACTTTAAACTAAATTCGAAAATGCTAAAGTTTTCTAGTTTAAACAATAACCTTGAGGAAGGACTTTAAGTCAGTCAGTCAAAGTTTGAAATCCTGTCATGTTTCAAGGCTTTGTCAACTGCAATGAAGATTAATGGAAAAACATGAAATTGCACACATAAAAGTTTTTTGACAAACGAGCCCTGACATTTAGTTTCTGTGGTCAAATAGAACGTGAAGAAATAAACTCTGAACTGTAAAAGCTCCACAGCTTGGCACTTATCTGTATCAAAGAGTTTTGACAGAAACCAGTGTGGAGGAGGTGAATGAGTCATATCTCTGAGTCTCACTTCATCACTCCTGACTGATCTCTCCCAGTAGTTCGGCTGGTCCAAAAGTGGATCATGAACACCTGCTGCATTCTCAGATCAGTTACGGTCCAGTACCTCCGTCACAACTCTCTCTCATCGTCACCCTTCTTTCCTTCTCTACCTCCATTTATGTCACATATTTTATTATTGGAACAAGATAAAGTTGTTTAGTGTTTCTGATTATGTACAGACTGAATTGTAATGTGCACACAATATTGTTTAGACCAGTTAGTTTAAATTTCATCACTGTAGAGGCCATTAAAGCCTTTTTCAGTCAGGAAATACATGAGGCTGCAAATAATGATTATTTTCACAATGAATCGATACATTTTGACTGTAAAATGTCAGTAAATAGTGAGAAATGCTAATTATAGTTTCCTAAAGTCAAAGGTCAGATCTTCATATGTCTTGTTCTTTTAACCCACATGGCAAAACCCAAAGATAATTAGTTTACTTTCATGTTTGACAATGTAGAGCATCAAATAACCACATTTGAGAAGCTGAAACCAACTAATATTTAGCATTTTTGTGTTCTGATTAATTTGAATCAACTAATCACTGCAGCTCAATGACTTCCTCAATCTGTCACAGTGATGGTTTTCTGCCATGCATGTTGCTCAGGCTGCATCACCAATGGATTTTAAAACTTCTAAGTCTTAATGAATGAGCGTCACTCCTCACTGGTACATTTCATCTTTTAACGTAGAGACTGAACTATAAAGTACCACATGCACAAACATTGACTAATAGGGCATTCACTTTCATTCCTGTTAGCTCACATGCTCTATGTAAAGCTAGATATTCATATATTCATCCCAGCAGTTGCTGTGAATTAAAATGTAAAATAAATGGCTGCTCAGGTTATAACTGTGGTTGTACAAGGATTTTTTTTTTTTATCTATTCTGCTGTGGTCATACTGTGAAGGGAAGAGATTTTATAGACTGATCTGATATAAGAAGAATCTCCTCAACAACTCTTTCACAGCGTTCCACAGTTTATTAAACAGATTGAAACACATTTCATCTGTCTGCACGTCTGACCTCTTACTGCTGTGGTCTTTACGTTAATCTGACAGTATTCAGTTCTGACTTGTGTCGTGTTCAAAGTGTCACAGAAACGTTTCAGGTCTGACCTTTTCAGATCGCTATTATGACTTTAAAGCCAAAGTGACTTGGGCGTTTATTCAGACGTGAGATGAATTATAAAGGAGAGCATGTCTGGCGGAGTTTAGCTCAGTGGGAAGAGCACCCGCCACATGTGTTGAGGCTACAGCCTATCCTGCGTGTCATTGCCCCCCTCTCTGCCTCCTGTTTTCTGTCTATCTCTACTTACCTGTATAATAAAGGCAAAATGCCCCAAAAAAAAAAAAGGAGAACATGTCTGAATGAATGCATGACAGGGTGATGTTTTGTGAAATAATTAAACAGAGCAATGAAGAAGCATAGGCCTGTACCTCTGAGCTGGTAATACGCCTGGTGGCTGGCGAGCACTTCTTCGAGGGTTTCTTGGGGGCATATTCTCACTCCAGAGTGTAAAAACACGGACCTCTTGGACCGACGTCGTCCGACTTCAAACCCTGAACCTTTAGAGTGTGCTGATGTCTTGAGCAGCTCCACCAAACGCATGGAGCCAACACCCGACTCTGTTTTCACCCCCAAGTCAGGCCTGGTGGTGGTCTCTGAACAGGAAACAGAAAGACAAAACAATTTGTCAAACATACTGCAGTCCCAAATCTGCTGTATTTGTTTAGAGCAATATGACTAGTGTTACAAGATTTAGGCAACATTTGAAAACAGCTGAAATTGGATTTAGTGTTTTCTGTCGCTGGCAACAGAAATGATGAAATCTACGGCAAACCCCACTCTTCTGATACTGAATGCATCTTACGACAACCAGTGGAAATAATCTTTAATAGTTGAATGCATCATAATGAAATACATTTAAATAATGTGAAATCATGTCTTCTCTTAACTCCACACTGAGAGAAAGAAGGGTCTCCTCATCATGGCAGGAGGCGATTATCTCACTCATACCACAAGAAGTCAAATATAAAGAAGTAATGGGAATTTTTATTATTCATCTTCTCTGATCAAATGAACAACTATGTCATATTATTAGGTGTATGTGTGTGTCATAATCTGCTGACAATGACACCACTTATGTTACATGAAATGCTGATTGAGTGAACATCATTGAACACTGAGTGAACATCATGTATGTTATAATCTACTGACTAACCATTGTCCTGATTGTACACACATTATGACGTGACTATTGTGCTTACATTGTTCTGATGATAGAACAAGGTCATCCTTTCACAAGATAATGTATTGTATATAATCTGACTATTTCCTCTGCTCTGGGCTCGCTGTGCCATCTCACGCTTGAGACAGCAAGGAGTCCGTCTGCAGACGACTGAATAAACTAGAGAAAGACAATGATCGACTTTATGCTTCTTGATAATAAATATTGCCAGAACAAAAAACCAACAACTTTAGAACAATTTCAATTTTAAAATGTTGATTATAAACTCTATACGTCAATAATCTGTACAAGATTTGAGACCTTTAAAGCAGATTTAATTGATTAGTACCATTCTTGGTCAAAGGATGCCAGACTTGATAATATTAAAAGAACCCATACACATAGAAAAGGCAATAACACTACCTTGATCAGCCTTGATGCATTGGAGGCTTTTTATAGTGTCAGCTGCATTTTTTTAGTACTTGGATTAAAAAAAACAATCAACCCAGCACATTTGAACCCTATATCTAGAACCGACTGCCAGTATTAAGGTAAATGGGCTTTTCTCAGAGGATAAGATAAGAAAGGGCTACCAGTCAAGGAATGCTGTATGAGCCCTACTCTCTTTGCCTTCTCTATTGAGGCTTTAGCAATTTGTCCAAATAAATAAATAAATCTGAAGGGAATAGAGATAGGAGACATAGAAACACATTATTATTTTCTTAGAGAACCCAGATAAATGTTTACCCCTGCTGATGCATTTCCACATACTCTCCGTCTCAGCAAATTGGGGATGCATATGACTTCAAATGGAACTGTGAGAACTATAAAATACCTTGGAGTGGCAATAACCAAGCAAATTGGATAAATCCAGTTAAATCATTATAGAAGAAAATATTCAAAAAGATATATACAGAGACGGTGATCTTTTCCTCTGGACTTTACCTCTAGGATCCAGGTGGTTAAGATTAATATCGTACCAAGTTTGTTGTATATATTTCGGACTATTTCAGTAATGGTACCATTAAACAAATCCATCTTCTGTGATAAAAAAAATTATCTAGGTTTATTTGGGATGTTAAAAAAACCCAGAACAAGATATACAACTCCCAAAGGTCAAAGGAGTAATTTCCTTATCAAATCTGCAAGAATATTTCTACACAACACAACTAGGACTGATTGTCTAGTGGTGCATCTCAGATTATGATGAAAGATGGAAGGACAGGACCTATAAAGCATATAACGAGTCCAATAACAACATTTACATAAGATATATGAGATAATATAGTTAGGAAATATAAACTAGAGAGGGAAAGAAGTGTGCAGAGCGGGGTTGTAGTGTGTATGACAGAGTAAGGTATCACTGGTCTGAGTACTATTCTCATGAATAAGCTTTCAAGACCTAAAAGGTAAAATTTGGTCTGGAAAAACAAGATTTCTTTAGACATACATGAGGTGACAACTGACCCCAACATAGATTTGAATGGTATATTTATAAAGAATGATATTGAATGTAAATCATCAGGGCAGATCTCGAGTCATCTACCAAGCCTTAGGGGAGAGTAGAGGGAGCTCAACATGGGAATCAGACCTAAATATAGACATTTCAGACCAAGACTGGTATGAAATGTGTGTGACACTGTAAACTACTACTAGCTCAAGAGTATGGGGTGAGCTTGGTTGAAAGAATCGACTTGGTTCTTCTAAAATCCCAGCAACTATGTTTGAGGTTCTGTGGCAACCTGGAGGCCGATCATACTTGTATTAAACTAAACTAAAGCTTTAATGGGCCAATATAAATGTAACTATTTAAGACATTATGAGATATGCCATACCAAACAACTGAGCTGTGATGTACTTAGGAAACACTGATGAGGTTATACAAAGAAGAAATAGTTAACTGTGGAAAAAGTCTGCTTATATCCTCCACAGGAGGAGCAATGGTTTAAGATTGTCTGGGATAAACTATTAAATGGAAATGGACATACCTGCTACTGTATAGGCAGAGTTATAGGCAATATGTTTGACAAGAACTGAGAAAAGTGGATCATTTTACATGAAGCATGATGCCAACAAGTAACTGAACTGTTAAATGATAGAATAAGGTAATGTACATACGTCTGAGCTGTCCTAGATAACCGTTTATTTCATGTATTTGTTCAGTGTTGTTTTATTTAGTGTTATGGTGTATATGTGCTCATGCTATTAAAAAATGATTAAAGTCTAAAAAAAGGAAAAAATATTTTCTAACACATTGAAAATAGACGAGCCAGCTGTTGCAGCACTGTGTTAATGTGATCAGTTGTTCCTGCTGCATATGGTACATACTTTTAATTGACAGCTGTCAGATCATTCAGACACAATTAACATAATAAAAGTTTATCAAGATCAAGAATGATGATCCTGCATCACTACTGCTATGGCAACAACCTGCAGGCCACCGCAGTATTTTTGTTTTTTTTAGAGTAAATTCAATTTATGCACCCCTGTTATGTTATGTTATGCTCTCTGCTCTCCTGAACCTGATCAGCTGATAGAGAGCAACTGAACTGGTGGAGGCTGCACCTGTAAGTGATGAGGAAAAATAGGGGGGCAAACCATCTCACTACTGTTCTAAGTTTCTGTTTCGGTTAGTTTTTAGTGTTTTGGAAGGTAGAGAGGGACAACTGGGTCCTACAGCCCAATGCACAGCTGACCTATGACCGCCCCCATCCTCAGTTTTAGAATTAGAGGCTGGGGGCCTCCAACTCCCTTCGTCTGATTTGTACGTTACTCTGTTCTTTTTGCAGTTTATTTTGTCAAATTTCTTAGTAAAGCAGTCGTAGTAGTAAGTATGGGGTTTTATTTGTTAATTTGGAAACATAAGTAAACTCTAAATATCTTAATTTAGAAGAGGGGATAAGTGTTTTTGCCCTGTGGAGAGAGGCATGACTCTTAGTTTGTACTGAGAGAAAATTGGTGAAAGCAACAAAACATTTGTGCCACTTAACAACAAATCTCGTCCTTGAATGATGCTCATTGTATTTTGACCTTTTTCATATTCTCTTTTGATGGACTCATAAGCAACAGAGCTCATTTGCATTTCCTTTGTTCCTTTTTATTAATAAAAAGCCTATTTTGAGCATTTTGTGAGCTGTTCTCTCTGCAGAAGGACCTTGTTTGTTATTACTACAGTATAATCCCACAGCAGGAGATACAATACTTTTTAGATAATTTGGGACATTAAATAGGTAAAAAAAAAAGAAAAAGAAAAAGAAAAGACAAGGAAAGAAAAGAAAAGAAAAAAAAGAAAAGGTTAAAACCAATTAGCTCAGTTTGTAAAATCAGCAGTGAAAGCACTACACTTACTCAAGAACTGTACTTAAGTACAATTATTATGTACTTGTACTTCACAGTATTTCCATTTGATGCCACTTCCATACATTTCAGAGGGAAATATTGTATTTTCTACTCCACTACATTTATTGGAAAGCTTTAATTACTACTACACAATAGATAACAAGCTTTTAAAAATATACTTTTACTCAAGTAGGGTATTTCATGCAAGACTTTTCACTTGTAATACACTATTTTTATATTGCTCTACTTAAGTAAAGGATATAAGTGCATCCACCACTAATCATGATATATTGTTTGTGATAAATGCTAAAAGCCCAGAAAATAAATGATAATTGACAAGTCTCCATGGAAACTGGTAGTGTAACCTTAAACTGCCTCATTTACTTAAATTACCCCTTTTTTTCCTTTTATTTTACACACTTTTAATATTTTCCAACAAAACAAAAGGTGAATCAAGATTAATGGCTTTTTTTTTTTACGGGGTTCAATTTGCATTAATTGTCCTTTTTTTAGATAAAACTGCACATCTCCTTCAGTTTCTCTTTCTGTAGAAACTTTTTCTCGTCCTCTATGTCTCAGTTTTGTGTTATTTATGGCCATGAGCAGAGTGGAGTTTAGCAATATATCTGCCTGCCAGGGTTTGGGGCTTTGCTCTCCCTCCTTATGCCCACTTATACTAAAAATAAAAGTACTCACTGCACTTGAAGGGTGCTTGAAATAAAAGCATCCAAACAACAGTGTACTGTATATACATATATATGTTTTTGATCTAGCAGATATATTTAGGATGGTGTTAGGTAATGTGGGTGGCGGTCTTCTTTGATTATCACCACTTTTAGAATATAAATAGAGAAATGTTTAGAAGTGAAGGTGAAGCTCTTGACATTGAACCACACAGGAAGGATCTTTTGTTTTATTTGTAATATGCAGCCAAGATGACTCAGAGTTTCTAATACATAACTTCCTCTTTTGTTTTTAGCTTTTTTCCTTCCATAAATACGTGTGAGTGAAAGCTGTGATTCAGATTGTCAAGCTGTCACCGAGCTGGCAAAGAATCTACTACACTAAGCTATTATCTGTCTTCCGTTTTCATTTGCATTGTGGACATGTTTGCACTTATTCGTGGCCCAACATAAGTACTGCTTTCACTCTGGCTGCAATTCAGAATAAGACAAAGACAAAAAAGGATTTACTCAACTGCTTCTGCTTTATCGTGCATTTTAAAAAGCCTTTTTTTGTGTCCGGGTGAGACAATGACAAACAGTGACAGTGTCCAACACCGTAATTATTTAGCAGCCAAGTACTTATGCAATCTTAATAGGCTTTACTTTGCAACCAAGTTTAGTACATGTATAGATAGTCTTACTCCTTAAATCCTTGTATATAACTGCTCTTATCTTTGAGAAGTAGCCAACTTGACCTTTTTTTTTTTTTTTACCTGAAGAATAAAAATGAAAAAGCACTTCTGAGAGCTCAAAGGATTGTGGCTTTGCAAACAAAAACCATTCTTACCTTTAATTCCTGCAGCTTGTGGCGTGAAGACGAACAGCAGCGCGAGTACAAATTCCCAAATCATCGCGCAAAGAAAGAGTTTCACCTCCCCCAAAAAAAATATGAAATTCAAAGTAAATCCAACAAGGGTGGAGAGGCAGGTGGGAGGAGGTTTGATGCCGTCCTCTCTAGCTCAGGTGGAGTTCATGAGTGCAGACGGCTGGGTTGGAGGGTGTCTAGGTGCACTTCGCATGGAGGAGAAGGGAAGAGGACCGTTTTAGCGCCCTGAGCTGCCGGTGAAACACTGGGGAGGAATTCTGGGATGTGCATATGGAAAAAAAAACCCTACAGCGCTGCACGTCCACCCGGGGGAATCGTGGGACAGTACGAGCTACAAGTGTGGCAAGAGTGACGAGGTTAAAAAAGTAGGCACCGTTTCGGGAATAATCTGTTTATCTACTGCTCAGACATAATCCGTCTTTACCCTGCGGCCATCGCAGCACTGGCGTCATCCTGTTAGTGGCTTTCTGGGGGCATCTGTCAGCCAGGCAACCAGTTCACACAGTACACCCCCCCCCCCCCCCCTCTCCTCCTCCTCCTCCTCCTCCTCCTCCTAACCCACGCTGACACTTTACACTGGTGTTCCCCCAACTATTTTTATTCTTAGCAGGCCTGGAAAGCAACTCCCAAAAGCATGTCAGCCAACACTTCACTGACACCAATACAACTCACATGATTGGACAGTGTTGACAGCTCGTGTAAACTGGACAGCTCAGGTACAGTAACATCGTCTCCTCAGCACCAGTCTGACAGCGCTTAGTGGTCTCAGTGGGCCACGTGAGCACATCGCCCTGGAGGCAAAAACATGTCTGTTCAAGCAGTCTGTTTCTTTTTCTTTCTTTTTTTTTTTATCCCTGTTGACTTTGGGGGGTTTTTTGTATTCTCGAGTTATTGCAGTTTTTTTTATGTCACTGTGTTCAACTATGTTTGTCACTTCTTATTATTTTTTCCAACCCAGTTTTGATTTTTATTGTTCTAAAAAGGTTAATAAAAGTTATGTTTATAATCCTTAAATCCATCTACTGTACTTTCATGCTTCTGTTATACATCCCATAAGTCCAAAAGCTTATGTTATATCAGGCTCTAAGTCCCAGAGGAAGCTTCAGACAAATTATGTTACAGAAGTAAACAAAAAAAAACTTTTTAAGATTAATTGTGTTGTTCAGTTCAATTCTTAATTTTCTTTAAAAAAAAAAAAAAAGATGGGACAAAAGTACACTTAGCTATGTGTAGAAGATATGTATATATACATATTATTCTCAATCTCACTTCAATATATGACAGGTTTTTTTAATGACTGACCTCAGCGTGTTATATGTCATGTTTAATTTACATGAATCACCCCCAAAATAGTTTAATAATTAAATTTAATATTTTAATTTGCCCAAGCAGATCAAAAACATGTGTAAGGCCACAACTAATAATAACTATGGCTTCATAGAGTCGTCATTTGGTCCAAAAAAATGTCAGAAAAGGTCTAAAACATACCTTATCATAATTTCCCAAAGCCCAAGTTAATATATAATCAAATTACAGCACATATTCACACATTTTTGGCATTTACTGATGATTTTTTTTTTTTTTAGTGATTAATATAGAGCTGTCCAAATTCTCTTATTTCAGCTTCTTAAATGTGAATATTTTCAGTTTTGGTTTTTTTTTGGTCTACAAGGACAGTACACTCAACCTTTACTAGGATATAAGACGTAGAAAATCTAAACATCATGAGTGAGAAGCTGAAACTAGAACGCATTTGGCAGTTTTGCTTGAAAAATTACAAAAAAATAATTAATCAAATATAAAAATAGTTGCAGATTATTTTTCTGTCAATGGACTTATCACACAGATACAGTCCTTAACTGAGGATCCAAACATTAATAAATATAGTGTGTTACAGGTCATTTAGAAAAAACAGCAAAATAATGAGATAACACAGAAATATATCAACAAAGACATGAGTGAGAAAAATAATTAAATACACTAAATTGACATAAATTACTTTAACATAATCACACCCTATTTTTAGACTTAAATGTGCAATGTACACATTTCCTTATTAACATATATATTATATGTCCAGTTAGGGCCCAGATCTTTTTATTTAATACTATTGATTGCAGCTTTGTGCTTGTTAATTGTTTATTCTTAACATTTACCAAAATAGTTGGAGATAAATTATCTATTCATCAACTAATAGATTATTTAATGATGTGTTTATGTATGCTGATTACCTAAACATTAGTTCATTTAAACCATGTGTGTCTAATAATAGGAAAACATTATGATTACTGTAACACTGACTCACATTTCTGTTAGTCATCAGCAGCAGCATCCGCTCTTTCCCAGAGGATGATGATGAAATGCGGAGGAAGGCTGGTGGGCTGGAGGAGGGGATGAGGAGGGTGGTGGTGGTGGTGGTGGGGGGGGGGGGGGGGTGTGGAGGGCGGAGGGTCCACTGTGTCAATGTTGTGTCTCTTTGAAGCTTTGCAGTAGAAGAAGACTGTGTACATCCCCTCTAGAAAAGAAAATGGACATTTTAGCATTTTGTTTTTGCTTTCTTTCTTCTTCTTTTTATTTTTTTGCACCCTGAGTGTCTCGGAAAAAATGATTCACACCAAACGAGTGACCTGTTTGATTGTGGGGAGAAGAAGTGGGGGAAAGTTGAAGGTATTAACTTATTGTAGGTCAGCTGAAGCTCAGACATTACCAAGTTTGGCCATATCTGAAGAGCCTAGCAAAAGCAGATTAGAAATTGCTTTTAATCTTTAATCCCGTTGCACGTTTGACTGTCAAACCCCACTCTGTTTGTTTCACTCCAGCCTGCTCGGAGCAGCAGCAGCAGCAGGGGTGGATCTAGTAGTAGTAGTAGTAGTAGTAGTAGTAGTAGTGAGAGGAGGAGGAGGAAGACGAGGAAGAGGAGGAGGAGAAGGAGGATTAGTTGTAGCAACTTTGGTACCTTTTGGAAGTCTGATTGAGGTTTATATTGAGAAAACTCTCTTCTGTGTGCCTTAGTTGTTTATCTAATAACAAAAAAACAATAAAATCTCAATATTCTGCTAATAAAAGTTTCACTTCACACACTAAATCCCAGCTTTGGTGATCATTTTTTAAAGTATCTTAAAAATCCAGCCTTTGGGCTCAAACTACACGACTCTGACATTTGATTTAATAGTTAAAAAAAGAAAAGAAATCACAGCTGATACTCAACATCTTAGACACAAAGGGATCTGACGAAAAGGAAATGAAAGGGAAGTGATAGGCAGGCATCTCTGTGAGGTTGCAGACAATTTAATAAAATGGGTGAAGTTATTTAGTATTCAAGTCAATGTGCTACCTGCTGGAAAGATACAGATTAAAGGTAGAATTTAGTTTTTTATCTCATAACGTTTATTACTTTAAAACATTCCCAACGGTGTTCCAACATTTTGATTTCTCTGGTTTTAACTAAGGGATTTAAAGCTATTTGTATCCTGGGTGTTATGATAACCCTGTTTACGGGTGAAATGACTCACTGAGCTTTCCTCCAAGTGAATCCTATTGTGATGAAATCCAGACAAGAAATGACGGATAATCCAGTTAATTTGGTCTCTCAAGCCTCTCCCATTTAACCTCTCACCGTTAAAAATAATCCTCCAGACACCCCACGTCTCCTCCAACTCCAACAACAACAACAACAACAACAACAAGACAGGTTACAAGAAAATATTCCTGTTTCCAACGATTGCGTCTTCTGTATATTTAAAGAATAATCATCTTACCCTCTTCAGGCAAAACAAACATCCGCTCAGTCTGATCTGGAGCTCATTACCGTGGCAATCAGACTCAGGTGAAATCCTTTGGATGAAGCAGATCTTCAGTCTGGATACAAAATGATATTAACACTGATTATCATGAAGGTATTTCCTGCATAAGTAAATGAAACTCTTATACACTTATAATAACGTATTATGCTTGAAAATTACCTTAAATAACAAAAACTATTTTAAAACCTGCAATAACTGATTTTTTGTCCACTTGGGGAATGCAAAAACACAAGACTAACATATCATAACCTTTAAATTACTATTAAATTACTAAAGTATCTAAACATCCAAAAAAAACCTGCAATACAAGAAACAAAACATTAACACTTTAACCCTTTGACCTGTTGTCCTAAGGTCAAGGAAGGAAGGAAGGAAGGAAGGAAGGAAGGATGGAAGGAAAGGAGTAAGGAGGGAGGGAGAAAGAAGGAAGGAAGGAAAGAAAGGAGTAAGGAGAGAGGGAGGAAGGAAGGAAAGAAAGAAAGGAGGAAGGAGGGAAGGAGGAAGGAAGGAAGGAAGGAGGGAAGGAAAGAAAGGAGTAAGGAGGGAGGAAGGAAGGAAGGAAGGACAGAAGGAAGGAAAGGAAAGGAGGGAGGAAGGAAGGAAAGGAGTAAAGAGGGTGGAAGGAGGGAAAAGAATAAAGAGGGAGGAAGGAAGGAAGGAAAGAAGTATGGAAGGAGGGGAAGAACAGTCGGTCAATTTGACCCTGGAGCTGCAATGCTTAGTATTTAGTCTGCTAGTTTTCAAAGCAAAAAAAGACAAATATTCTCTGGTTTCAGTTTCTCAAATGTGAGGATTTAACCCGTGACAATAAACTAAACATTTTTAAATAAAAAGCTAACTGAAGACATCACTGTAGGAAACATTGATGCCATTCAGTCAGTTTTTTCACATTTTATAGAAAACTATGAGAAAATAATCAGTTAAAATGAATCATTAGCTGCATCCCTACACTACACATCTAAGGTCTGTGGCAATTGTTTATAAGCTGTCATCTACTGACCAACTTTTCAGGAACTTTATTTATTCAAGTTATTTTAATTATTTATTACTTATTACAGTTTAACAACAAAATGTAAAATGATTTAAAGTGTAAAGAAAAAAACTTTCCTTCTTCCATTTTTGACACTTTTTTAATTACTTTTACTAACTTTAACTTTTTGTACTCTACATTTTGGATTTTTTTTCAATTAGACTGATAATATTTAAATAAAATATATAAATATTTTAGCCCAAGTCCTTCTTTCACCACTGGCTTATTATATGCAGACATGTTCCAAAATGAGAAATAGTTTAACAGGGAAATCTTTCGTCCCGGCAACATTATCAATGAGTGCAATTAAAGCCAAAAAAACCCGACCCGACAGACCTGCTAATGAGTCTCGTTTCCATTACAACCGAATTAGGGACCATTTTAGGAGTTGGTTAAGTAAGATAAATGGACACAGACCATTAGCAGCTCGTAATGAGGTAATGGATGTACTCTAACGGACTCTCTGCCTTTTGTGAGAAAATGTTCATTCCAAGGAGAGAGGATGGTGAGCAGAGCCGTCAATCCAGCATCACGCTCATTCAAGACACTCCCTATGTAACTACTTATACAGTGAGAGAAGTTAAAAGCCAATTCAATATTTACACAGTATCTTAAGGTTAGGTCCTGTAATGGTGCTTACAGACTGTGAGATTTTAGACATCTTATACATTATTTGAAGCCACATTGTGTGAAATGGGTCTAATAAAGTTGGGTACGACATCAAGTTTAATGTGTGTAGACTGTAAGATGATCACACCTACTGAGTCGTACGTTACGGCACAAGTCAATATACAAGAAAACGTCATCAGCATGCGTCATAAAGCTACGTCCTTCTTGGTGCAGCAATGATAACAGCTGGAAGACACATCATACAAATGAGGCACAACTCAAGATTTTCTTCTTTGTTGGAATCCCTAACATTTCTTTTTGCTCGTTTTACCTCCATCGTCAGGTTTTTGGCACCAGTCATGCAATGATCAGTGCGTCATTTTATGCTGTAAAACATCTAGTCACGTGTACTCTGAGCTGGGCGTGCAGGTCAGGAAATGACGTAAACGGACCGTATATGGTTTGTTATTTGTGTTATTACGTTACGTGTTGGACTAAATACATTGACATATTGAGGAAAATATTCCGGTTTTATGGAAACGGTTTTCATATTTTAGCAGAATGGATACTTGGCGAGCTGTACAGAAAGTCCTGAGTCATAAGATTATCGTTGTGGATAAAGGGAAGACGTTGAAGGTATGTAGCATTATAGCTTTTTTCACTTAGCTGAGTGGCTAACCGAGCTAATCGCTAATACTATTACGGCTGTGAGCAACCATATAAGTCGTGAGTGGTCTTGAATGAATCAGGAGAATCTAAGCTTTCTAACAATGTACGGCATGAGTATATATGTTTAAAGGTTGGTGTTTAAAACATTCAGAAGAACGTGTGGCTACCTTCTAACATCCGTCCCGTCCCGTAGACGGAACAGCGTGCGTTAAGAGGTTAATCCTGTATGATTTCAAGCTTTTCTTTTTAAAAAATAAACCTTTAACATCCAATTGTGAAACCAAAAGTAATAAACATGACAGGCAGTAAAGACTTTTCAGATAATGAAATGTTGAATTTAAACTAGCAAAATTACACTCACCGGTAAATTATCATCGAAACACGTCCAATTCCGGTCCTCTGAAACTGTCTTCTGAACAACAAACTACCCAGAAACGGTCCAGAATAACTTTAACTTCAATTTTTAAGTAGTAAAACATGTTTATTTATCGTCACTGTAGCTAATTTAGCCACAGACAGCTCGTTTTCTCTCCTTCCATATTTTCCCTTTGACCTCTGCTGATTATGGACTCCTTCTGCAGTCTAGCGCCCTCTATGTGCTATGTTGAAAACTGCAGTATTAACTAATAGATAGATAGATAGATAGATAGATAGATAGATAGATAGATAGATTCACATTTGTTTGACAATATATTGGTCTGTAACAGCTTGATATTTCGAATATATCGCAAGTCATTTATACGTTTTGATGATATGTGGTTTAATCCTGTATCCTGTATTTAAAGCTTTTTTTTTTTTTTAAATAAACCTTGTTTAGGAAACCATCCAATTGTGAATCTAAAAGTAATAAACATGACAGGCAGTAAAGACTTTTCAGATGATGAAAAGTTGCATTTACTCCAGCTGATATGCACATGTTGTCCTTGTTTAATTGAGCATGTGATGAATGTATTAATCTTCAATGAGAAATGAGACAATTAGCAGGGAAATTAAACCATTGCATCTATATTACGGTGTAGAGATACAGCATAATGTGTTTATTACTGGAGGCCTTCACAAACAAACACAAACAGCTGAACACAGAAATGACAGATGTGCTGTATTATTTCTCTGGCATGACAGGGGGATGTTTGAATTCCCTCTTCGGTGTAGTTTAATCTCTGAGCAGAGTGCTACGGCAGAGCGGAGACTGAAGAATTTCTAATGAGGTTGAGAATCCTCCATTCTGTTTGATTTCATCAAGTCAAAGGTTGCGCAGGTTTGTGACAGACAGCTGAAGATTGATTTCAGTCTGTTTATAAAACTGGGAGCAGAGATTCAGGTTTTCATCTGGGTGATATGTAAGGTGTTATGCTCATTTCTGTGGTGGTTGTTGCATCATACATCCTGTTTTACTTGTTTTTTAAAAAAATGCAGTTATCTGTTGATGAGGTTTAAAACGTTGTGGGTGGTGCTCCTTTTGTGAGGCTTTAATTTATAATAGTAACTTCCTGCTTCAACCATCTATTTAAAGGAATAGTTAAACATTTTGGGAATAAGTTATAGTAATAGTTTAAGACACCGTAAAATTGAAAATACATTTCAAAGACCTTATTCTTATTCTTTTTCTTGGCTTGAAGGGAGCCAGCTGAGGTGCTTTGGGCAGCTTGTCCTTGTAGAGGATAGAGGTGTCCAACTGGGAGGAAACCCCGGGGCAAACCCAGAACATGCTGGAGGGATTACATATCTCTCCTGGCCTGGGAACGCCTTGGGATCCCCTAGGAGGAGCTGATGAGTGTTGCTGGGGGGAAAGGTTGTCTGAGTGTCAATGCTCAATCTAATGCCACCGTGACCCGAGACCTGGATAAGCAGCGGAAAAGGGTTAGATGGATGGAAGATCTTATTCGGTGTCCTTTTGTCAAGTTCAAATATCTCTTCTTAAATGCTGAAAATGTACCAGAAATATATAATATAAAAGTATTTAATCAACACTTCTCTCTTCTCTCTTCCTGTAATACATTAAAACATGTTTACTAAATTTCAATTTGGGGGTGTATATGTAGATTTATCCAATCAGATTAGATCTTACCTACCCCATCATAAAAAATATATTTTGAGCATGAATGTGGGGTCATAGTAGCTAATGATATAATGGGTCAGAAGTGTGTTTCATTTGGCTAAAACTTTAATTACTTACTTTATTTAATTCATAAATAAAAATTGCTTTCAGGTTTGCTTCCAGGTTATACGGCCCACTGATTATGCGCAGTAGTGTTTCTCCCACCAACACCTGTGGCCTTTTATTTAGACTTGGGGAAAGTTTTACAAATATCAAACTTCATGGATTAAAATGTCCTAATACTGAGAGCAATAATTGACTTTGATTGATATTTAAGGTGTCCTGACAACAGGGGAGGCGGGGCAATACCACAATGATCCACTGGTGGAATTTGGGAGCAAGCCTGGTTGTTCGCGACGTATTCATCTCTCTTAATCCATGGGGAAGGTTAAATGTTTGTAACTATATCAATGAGATGCAAAAAAGAAAGATAGTATCAAATGGAGAGGTGTGAGTCATAAAGACAAATACAAAATGGTTCATGACCTTATTTTATTTGCCTCAACTTTTCTATGAGTCACTTTTTGAATGTGGAGCATCTACTTTTCTCCATTATTGGATCACGGGTAAAAATTTAATTCTCTTGCTAAATCTTTTACGGCCCAGCAGACACTCTGCTCTCAGTTGAATACAATATTAGAAAGAAATACTATTTTGTAATTTCTTGTATTTTAAATCCATGAACGCTCAGCCGAGCTGCTCAGCAGAGCTGCTGGATGCTTCATTTGTGGGTTCAAACCTCAGAGATTTCACAAACAAAAAAGCCAGATTATCACCCTCCATGATCGTCGTTCAGAGCAACATTTAATTTCTCAGCACAAGAAAAAAGATTAATGGGTGCTAGTTTTTACACATCCTATTTCACCTTATTGCAAGATCATTCACTAACGTTCTGTTCTCAATTTCAGCTTGACACAAGTTTTTAGCTTCTCTGCAGTCACCATCTCATTATTATTAATTACTAATTTGAAAGTAATACAACAGAATACAAATGGTAGTGTTGAGATAATTTAATGAGGCCGGCGCAGGGAAGAACAAAAGTGCAGCAGTGAAACATCAGTACAAAACACTCAAGGTTACAAACACAACAGTCAGTTTGTTTTTCTCCTGCCAGAAGTGTGTGACCTCCTGGTTGAGGATTTCTAAATGATTAGAAGCATATTTCCATCACAAAAATGGAAAATACTGACCATATGAGCAATTTAGAGGGAAAAATCATTATTTGATGGAGCTGTTAACAACTCAGACATTTGAAATGCGACTCAACTACACACTGCATTTTGTAAGACATTAAAAGCCAAAAAGTTTGGAAACCACTGATTTCATCATTGTATTTTAAAAGCTTGTTATATTATCCATTGTGTCGAATCTTCATCTGAAAACCAGTAATAGCCTTCTGTAGGTAAATTTATATAGTACATTTCGGCAGTTCAGCATTTCAGTCTAATTCCAGTAATAGTTACTGAAATTGAAGCATGTCAAAAGTCAGAGGGAAAGATCGCTGCTTGACAGAGCCCTTGAACACTGAACATTAACAGTGTGCATAAATCATGTTTTGTGAAATCAATAAACTTTGATCCAGAGTATTCAGAGTATTCATGGTCAGTCTGACCTCACTGTTGCAACCATCCATTTCAAATTTCCCCACCATCACTTTAGACCGAACATTTTTGTCCATAACAAGAATCACAGAATGTAAAGCCAGATTTACATTAACTTTAATGATCAGATTCCTTCTCCCCTGAGGATGAATCCTTTTAATTTTAATGACTCCACAACCTTTTCTCCAACATCACCCTCAGGACTTTACACTTCAGCTCATCAGTATGTTGTTTGTTCCCTCCAACACTTCTGCAGTGGGCGATGTAATGAACACTGCAACCTCTGCAGACTGTTAATTGTGATTCACATATTATATTTTTTCCTACATTTTACATTACAATAACAGTAACAGTTCCTGCTGCTTACTGGATGTCTACTCTCTGAGTTGGAGAATATATCCAGCTCAGTGAGCGGACTCCTGCAACCACATCTAATCAGCCTTCCCAGCCACCAGGGTAGTCATAATTCAAAGGCCAAAGAATTACTGCGCAGGGGACGATCAATGTCCCAGTTAGACTCTGTTCTGTTCAAAAGGGGGCTGAAATTTAGGTCAATGTATGCCCACAGTAATAACTCAAGCTGTGAGAAGGAAATGTAATAAGACATTATCGGCAAAAAGACGAAGAGCTTTAACAGAAGGCCTGAACAAGTAGAACAAACACCACAGCAGCCAGCCAAGGGTGGACAAGAAGAGGGTTTGTCAGATTAGCTGTTGAGGAAAAGCATCATTATGGTGATTTAGACCAAACAAACAAAACACTTAGAGTCTGAAGTGAAAAGAAATATTTAAACAGATAAATAGCAAATGATAAATGAACACCAGATTTGCAAAAAAGGACTTTTCCATTGTCAGGAGTGACGTGGCAATTTGGCGAAAGTGTGTGTGCTGCCTGCATTAACATTCAGTGTCACATTCATTATCAGTATTGCAGAGTTTCATATTAATTCATGTAGTGCTACTTGAGTTAAAAGGAAACTTATAATAACTTATAATAATTCTGTTTTTTATTTAGAAACAGCAAACGTTTGAATTTTTCCCTACATTCAATTAATTGATTGGATTTATTGAGAATAATACCAAGATATATTAGTATCTTGGTAATGATAGTCAACTCTGAAACTTTTTTAATAAAAGGGATTCCAATTTTTTTGTCCAATTCTGACACTTTTACAGACCGGGGAAAGGGCAAAGATATTTTCCAGAGCTGCGTAGGAGTCCTCTGCACTTAATGTGATGTTATCTTGTGCAGTCGGTCACCCACTTATAAGTGCAGTCAGTATACAAGAAGGACAGATCGGGAGCAATCCTCTATCTTTAGGATGGGAGGAATGGAGTCATCCTTATCACCTTGTCCCCCTTCGAAACTTATTTTCTTTAACCTTTAAAAACCCAGGGAGGGTTGTGTCTGAACATACATGCAGCTATTCGTGGCTTCATTCAAGGGCAACTTACTCTTTCACCATCTGCATGTCAGGTTTTATGTATGTTACTTTTATTCTTTGTTGTGGTGACATCAGGTCGAGAAAAGGTGCTTCGAAGCAGTTTCTTTTTCTTAAATTCCTGGAACCTTAATTAACCATGCAACTCCCATTGAGGTCAGAAATCTCTGCTGCAGCATAAAAAGTTGCAGACATGACAAAACAACATCAGGCATATAAATAAAGCAATACTAAAGAAACAGGTAAAGATAAGAAAGGCCTTAAAAAAGACCTAAAAATAGAGATAATCTATAAAGGAGTCATTTACCATTACCTTAAATCCAAACAAAGTTTCGTCCTGCAGATTATTTCAAGTGTCTGGAACAAATAACACAAAGACCTTCTTTCCTATCTCCGTCCATACATCAGAGACAGACAGCAGATATTTGTCTTGTCATCTGGGATAATGATTAAATGATGTACTACTTAAATAAATGTACAATTTATATGATGGATGTTTTCCTTTAGTGGCTTTAAAAATAAAAATATACCAATCATTCAGTAGATGCATGGATAGAGATTTACCAGTCGGCTCTGAAAGCCAGCATATGAGGACAGGTTGATGCATTCATGTACAATAAGTTATCAAGAACTGGTTAAGATGCATGCCACGTAACCAGTAACCACAATGTCTGCAGTTTGATTCCAGCAGTGGACCACTGTTGCATGTTGCCCCCTTTTATCTCTGCCTCTCTGTTTCCATTCATCTCTCCTCTATTGCTATGATAAAAAGGCATAAAATAAATTTAAAAAGAAGGTGGATGCCAACGGTCTTTTCTCTAACAGCATTGATTTGTGTCTGAAAAAAAACCCTCTGCAATGCACCAATATGATCATTTGAGTGATGTCAGCGCCAATTTTGACCCTATTAAGAGGATAAAGAACTTGCCAGATGTGACTGAACCATGTTTGATACTTTGCATTTCAGCAAGCGCCTCATTATAAAAGCATTTTAATGGTAAGATGATGCCCCCTGTGGTCAGCTAACATGACTGAACACTGCTTTTCTAAAAGTAAGTTTCAACTTTTTCAAGTTATTTTGAAACTTTGTGGACAAAATAGATTTAACTACATGTAGCTCAGTAAAGGACAGCAGCTAAGGAAACAGGGACAGCGACTAACGATGATTACTTTTGATTACTTTTCCAATTAGTTGATCATATGTCTGACTATAAAATATCACAAGGCAGTGAAAAACTTCACCAAAGCCCAAAATAATGTCTTCACATTCACACTAGTTTAGTCAGTCCAACAGTCCAAAACCTCAAGATATTCAATTTGTAATTAAATAAACAAAGAAAAGCAGAAACTCACAATCACAATTAATCAAAAATTAAAATGAATTCGATCAACTAATCAACTCATCATTTCAGCTCTAGTTAAAACTTCATAAAGACAAACATTTAGCAGTTGGACAAGTTTGTTAATCCGCAGGTTGGTTTTGGTGTCTGAGATAAAAAAACAAAATGATGACAAGATGAAGCCATTTATAGATGAAGTGGTTTGGAGAAGCTTGTTAAATGATGCTGTTTGAAGCTTTTTTGTCTCTCTTTACCTGCTGTGTGGACACACACAGAGGACAGAGAGTGCAGCATCGCTGGTCATCATTTATCACAGCGGCTCAGTGCTGTTTATCCAGTCTGTATCCGTACACAACCCCTGTAATCCTGCAGCGCCAACTGTGTGTGTTACACGACAAGGCATTAAACAAGTTGAAAATGATGCATTGTAATGGCCGAATTGCATAAACCTCCTTGAATATAATTAAAATTGGCAAAAGCTTAAAAAAGATGTTGGTATATGAACTAATAGTTAAGAATTGATGGGTAGTTACATCCTCACATTATGTCAAAGATAACTGATGAATATCTCTTAGTTTGAGCATCATATAGATGGAGAAAATGTGCATCTCTCTTTAAATATTGCCTACTACACTTTTTGCATCTAATCCTGAGGGGTGTCATATAAAACTACAATCCATCAAAATATTTTTAATTAATATGTGCATTTGTCCACCTACACCATATGCACATTTTGCTGCAGTTTGAACTTCAATACCAGAGGGATCATACAGAATGGGAAAGTTATAGTCCAACTTTAATGCTGAGAATTAGGACACTAAGCAAATAAATTTAAAGGAGACAAATGTAATTTAGGTAAGGTGCCTTTGACAAATTGGATTTACAAAAGAACAGCCTGCACTGCAACTTTTATTTAATGGTGTTTTAATTTATAATAAAGCAGATAGGCTTGGGCTCATCCTCTGAAGAGCATGAATCAAATCAGTTAACTTTCATGGTTAAATGTTGATGTTTTCTGTGCACAAGTGAACATTTTGGCTTAGTGGTGGCAACAACCGTCATCAAAATCATTAAGATGTTGAAGAAGTATGACAATCCATTTCTAATACAACTGTAAAATATTTATCAGTTATTTTGCATCTTGCAAGTTCATAATTAGTCTGGAGGGTGACAGTAGAAAAAATAAAAGCTGTCATCCTCTGGGGAGCATGAGTGATAATACCTTAGTTAATAATCAAACCTCTATATTTTGATATTACCTTGATAGTGTATGAGAGAAAAGAATGGCCATTAGGATTCAACCTCTGGGCCCAATGAAAGTCTGAAGCTATTATCATTGATATCATGTCAATAGGTTTGCCAAAAATCACAAAGAATCAACCACTGGGGAACATGAATATACCTCATACTAAAGTTCATGAAGATCTGGGCAGCGTTTGTTTTAAACACTAACCAACAGTGCAATCCTAAGGCACCACTGCCAAAGGGCAACAACAGGTTTTTAATTAGAAGTAAATCAAATGGCAAATGAGTGTTAACTGAGTGGGGAAGCCACTAACTTTGCTTGATAGAGTTGGCAAATTAGACTTTGACTGAATGACCTGCAGGTCAAGCTCTCATTAGCAGTCCAACTCAAGCTTTGTTGTCTACTACAGCAATACAGAGGCTCTGTAAATCAACTGTCATGTGTCCAACTTTAAAAACAAAATGAAACCAAAAGGGAAATTTTAATATTTTAGAATGAGGATACGTTGATTATTATATCATTATTTCAATTTCAAATTTTATCTTACCTACAAACATTTACACACATCTTTTCCTGCTCAGCTGCAGCACATAAACAGCATGTAAACATATCTACAAATGTCTCTTTGGACCTGTTAGATGCTGGTTCGGTGCTTGCTCTTCTAAATCCCTGTTAGAGACACACTGGAAGCCTGCCAACTGCGGTCTTTCAAACACACACACCGACACGTCCCTCCAGTCATTTTTTCTTCATTACTTATATAATACAAAAATATTAAAAACACATTTGGCAAACATGGTGACAAAAAGGGATGATTAAATGTGATTTCAGTTGGACTTTAATAAGTTGTCAAATCCACAAATAAAACAGATATTTTTGAACACATACATCTTTATTCTTATTTCTAAGCAGGAATCAGCAGGTAGAGAGCCATTATGTTGTCTTGAATTATGTATTTTTTAGGTTTATCATTTAATTTCATGCAAGATGTCATGTTCTTTCACCCAATGACCAGTATGTTCCAGCCTGTGTAGGAGAGGGAAAGTAATATGGAGATGTAGGTGAGTTTAATGCATCTCGTGGGTCCACTGAATTGATATTAAAACTTTCCTGCTGAAGCGTAGATCCTGTGGAAGCTCCTCCACCAGGGATAAAGGGCTCCAAGTCTGAACCCCAACAGCTCTGGCTTTATTGGATTTTCTCTGGGTGTCTCCAGCAGCCATAACAGCTGCTTAAACTTGCAAAAGAACAATGCTGCATAATTTAGAATATAGATACAAAGACAAGTATGTGACATGATATTGCAAGTGCTGCCTGATACACTGATGGAGCAATTTTGTTGTACTGAAACGCTGTGACCGCTCCAGAGGCGTTTGTTCACAGCCTGTCAGCATTATAAATATGGTCATTTTTATTCAGGTGCAGCCGTGCTGTTATATTATGTATCAGCTCTTATATAACGCAGAGAGGAGCCTGTTAAACGCAGTCTGCAGTGCTGGACTCACAGCGTTCCAGCCAGATAATCATAAGCTGATTCACACCTGGGACAACAGGTGACTGCTGTTAGCTGAAATTAACTGGATAGACTAACAGAAAAACTGGCTGCATCCAGCTTCATTGAAATATTTGTATTTGGATGCTGTCTTTGTGGGCTATTCCCAACATGTCTGGATAAAAAGATGGTTGCCAAACAAAGTGAAATTATGTTCCAATCTATGTGAAGCAAATAGAATAATAGCCCCCGTTTTTCTCCCTTCCAATAAACATTTAAAAAACATGCTTCCAGCATTCCTAATTGTTCATTTGGCTTTATTTGTACTTTATGTTAGCTTCCACACAACAACAGAAACAATAAAACAGGGTGGATACTGTAGTTAGATACTTTTGCATATATTATCAGTATTGTTTATTTCGTAAAATGTCGTCACTGTAGGGTATTTAAAGCATTGTAGAGGTCAACAAAAAGTACAGTACAGTGCTGTTTCTCATCCAGAGTGAATGAATGGACGAAGAAGCATCCATTGTTCTGAAGACCAGCAGTTCAATCCCTGGTTCCTCCAGTCTGAAGGCTGTGCTGTGCCATCAGTTTATGAATGTGTGTCTGAATAGGTGAATGTTGGCATAGTGTGGAGGGCTTTCAGTGGTTGGAAGACTAGAAAGGTACTATAGAAATGCAGCTCATTTAACCTCACTTATGGATTTAATCAACTAAACCACTTTATAGGTGCTGAATTTTTCATTTGTTGTTTAAGTAAGGCTCTCCTAATTATTCCTCCAAAAGTCATATTCAAATGTAAATATGCATTAGACCAGGCAGAGAATGAAAAGAAAACATGGATTTCTAAGCCATTATTATCATTGAATAGTAATGACTTCTTTGACAGCGGGTCTGTTTATTATGAGGATATAGCTAATGAGGGTTGCCATTAGGTCTTTTTTATTGTGTGCCCTTTTTAGAAAGCCTCAAGGCTGGTATGCAGCAGCAGTTTGTGACATCCTCCCTTTCAACAAAACACAACAAAAAAAATCTAAAATACTCCAGAGACCTCTTCATGCTGCATTTGTGAGGTGGTTATGAAGTCAGGCTTTGTAAGGAAAAGAAAGAAAAAGCCATTGAACTGGTGCTGTGAAGTGTAGAACCAGAGTTTCTTGTACATATTATCCCTCCAGAGAGCTGCTCATTGCAGCCTCACCATCCTGCTGCTGGTCACTGATCTGATCCAGGAGTTCACAACTCTGCTCGAGGGCAAATTAGTATGGTTCTCAGAGGAAAGTAAGAGGATTGTGCATTTATTCAGGGCTTTTACTATTTTGCGTTCACGGCTAGCAGCAGGATAAAATAAGGGAAGCAAGATTTTCTGCTCCTGTAACGTAGCTTCTTGAACAATTTACAGACTGATTCAGATTTTTAATGACAAGAAACAATGATTAAATGGTATAAAGTTAAAATAACACACACAGTATACAGTATAATGACACAACAGTGACCTCCAGCAGGAACAAAGCCAACAATTCATTTCTTTAACAAAGGTATAGCATTCACAAGTTCTGCCTTTTCCAGCTGTTCTAATAATATAAACTTTAAGCTGCTACAATCGATATATTTAAATGAACAGTTGAATCAAATGAGAATGTGAAATGTGAAAGGTGTTAAATATCCGTACCAAATCTAATGCCAATCCATCCAACAAGACATTTCACTCAAAAGCATAAATGTCAACTTCATTGTGCTGCTAGAGGAAAAGTCAGAAGATCACCAAAGTCAATAGTATTCAGCCTTTCAGGAACACGAGCGTTTCATAGAAATCTATCCAATAGATTTGAGATATTTCAGTCTGGACCAAAATAGTAGGCCGACAGAGAGATTATCTACTATCCACAGAGCCGTGTCACTACTGTCCTGCTGTCAGATTTATCGAGGAAGCTGTATCAAGATATACATTTTTGGTGATAATGTTCTGCTCGCTTTCCTCGCAGGAATTTGCAGCCAATTTAACGGCAGTGAGCCCACATCAGATTAAACGCAACCAGGGAGCAGTCGGGCAGGATTTGGATTGTTAGGAATTATGTGAAGCAGATATTCATGACTCTCCGCAGGCTCACTGAAGTACAGAGAGAAAAGACATTTCTCACACTTTGTATCGCTCTGCAGTTAATTCCCCCAGTAAATGAGAGAATACTGACATGAAACCTCTCCGAATTATACAGCGGACCCCACAGAAACCTATCAAGGACACCGGGTAGGCCCCCAGACGCCACTTTAGGAATCACTTCTTCTTCTTCAAGCCACTGCCTCCATAAAAAGAGATAAAAAGAAACTTCTGAAGCTTCGTCAATCCTTGGAATAAAGTCTGTTTTTTAAGTCAGTGGAGTTTTGAACTGGGTCGTACTGTCATTGGCAGCTCTGTCTGTGGGTTTGGTCCTCTGTGTGGCTGAAAGCCCTCATCTGTCCACTAATGACCGATGCCATTGAAAACTGGGTTAACCTTCTATATAGTACACTAACTGGATATCTTTAGAGTGTAAGTGACGTTTCCAGAGCTAACAGCTGAGTCCATTCTTTGGAAAGTCTTTTAGGAGTCTTTGCCAGAGCTGTTCTTATCGTGTGTTTCTGTATTTCAGAAGTTTACTCACATGCATTAACTAAGATACAGTTTACAGGTTTTGATATTTTATTTTTATACTTTTTCTCCGCTACATTTATCTGACAGCATATTTTAAAGTCCCCCTCCAGTCAAAAATATTTTTTTCTTCCTGTTACTTCAGTTGGATGTTTGAGCTTCATTGCGCAGAGTTTGACACTTGAAGGCTTTTTTTCACATTCATGTGCTGAGACTGGAAAGTTTCTCTATGCACACATCAAATTTAAGATTAAAGGATAAGTACAATTTTTCAAGCGTGTCTTAAAACAACAGCTAATCACATTATCATTGAAACTGATTTTATTCACTGCAATCAATCCTCCTGTCCATTCTGGCTATTATTAAAAATCCACTTCAAGGCCAAATTTCAGTCATTTGGTGAAAAAATAAATTTAAATGTAGATGTGAAGCTTATATGAGGCTTCATCAGTGTGAGTTAATCATATCAAGTGGATATCTGACACATTTACAGTCTGTTTAGTATCAAATTCCCTCTTTGTGTTTGCCTATTGAGCTGTGGTTGAAGTATAGTAACAAAAAAATGGAATTTGGCTTTAAAGTGACTGTAACTTTGAAATACAGAAGACATTTGGACGACTGAACCTTCATATTAGCTTCATAGTGTGTCTATTTTTTGTGCTTTAAGGTTTTAAATCCATGTTTTAACGTGTCTCCTCCTCCGGATCTTTGGAGATAAGCTGAGCTCTCTGTGATCCATCTCTTACACTTTGGACCTGTCAAAGAGACAAATTGCAGCGCCTCAGGGTGAGAAACAGAAGGTAAATGTAGAGGTAACCTCCAGCCCACTTTCCTATTGCTTTAGTAACTTTGTCCTGTAGCATCAGGGAAGCCGACTGTGTGAACACCTGGAGGAGGGAATCCAGAGAGAGGTTTACCCCCCAGAAACTACCCTCCTCACATCAAGTCGCTGAATGAGCTATTTCAGTGTCCATATGGAGGTGTGACCTGAAGAAAAAAGGGTAATGACTAGAAGTTAGTTCGTCCTAAAGCAGCCAGGAAACTATATTTCCCTCTGTCACCAAAATAAACTTAATAGATCTTTAGAAGCAGAGGAAAAAAACTAATATAATGCATGTCTTCTACTGTTTCTACTGTTCTCCATCTTTTTTGGTGACGAGAGATCCCAAAACTAAATTTGGGCTATCCTAAATAATGATTGGTGCATAATTTGGGCTTTATAGTGAAGCCATGAATCAAATAATACGTATTAAGCTTTTGGTTCAGATCTTGATCCAGGAGCAGATTGAGGACATTGCAGGATACACCGATAGACTGACTGTCTTTGAAGCAGATTTTAAGCATTAGTTTTCTTTAATGGTACACAAAGCTCCTAAAGTTTCAACATAAGAAATATGTCATTTTGTATTTTATTTTTTCTGCTTTGTTTTGTCCACTTTTAAAATATTTCTTCTGTTTGATTTTCTACATTATTGTATGAGACTGTCCTTCTGCCAAAATGGACAAATAAGTTGTAACATTGACCACCTGAAAATTACCTATAGTTACATTTAAGAGACAGATGCCATCTAGCAGCCATAGTACTACTGACCTCCTGCAGCGGTGCAGTTCAGATGATGATGAGTATATTTGTGAACAGATTTTCCCATGCTGAGGTGGTGAATTGGCTAGATGGTGTGACCCTGCAGTGGCCACAGGAGACCCCTAGTTCATTTCCTGTTTCCAGCTGCGAGTCAGAACAGTTCTTTGAAAACCATAAATACAATCTTTCCCTAACCCTTAACCCTGTGGTCATTTTCAAAACCATGACGACGAAGGTGGCCTAACTTTAAGGAAGTAGTAACCTTAATGGTTTCTCTAACAAAGTGATAATTTGAACCCAAATCATAAACAGTCAAATTTATACTGTGACATAGGATCAGATATTATCAGTGAAAATATCTAAATAATAATAAAAACCTTATTGTTTCCAGGAGCCTTACACAGCTATATTTAATGTCTTACCTTCACATGCTGCTCCTGACCTTTGTTTCCTGTCCTCTCCTGTAATTTCCTGTCTCTCTTCACCGCCTGACCTCATATCCAATGAACTGCTATAAAGCTATGAAAGCACATTTGGGAAACATCTCCCAGAGCTTTCGGATAAACCGTCCCTCACCTCCACTCTGTATTTATAATTGAATTATTAAACTGAATAGCGTTTGAGACTCAATAAATGCAGCCCGAACATTTTGCCCCAACAATCACTGGATAATTTGAATAAATCTTGTTACGAGATAACTGAGGTACTTTTTTGTATCTTCATCGCTAAGCAGCAGCTGTAGTGCCCATTATCAGCTCTACTCTGCAGCCAATCAAACACACTTGTTCACCCACACATACTCGTATAAATCCATCCAAAATCCCAGATACTTGTAGACAAACACACACACACACACACAAAACTTCAGTCAGCTGCCAATGACTCACAATCACTCAGAAAACACACATTCTGCCAGACAGCCACACTGCGGTCCAAAATCTCCACAGTGTAACCCGTCCCCCTTCACTAGCCACTAGCTTTACAGAAGCCTGTAAAGATTTAAATTTATTTAACTGTTAAATGCTGCAGAATATTTTTATTATATTGTTTTATAGATTATGGATGTTGACGCTCTTTATTTAATTGATTTAAAATAAAAGAAGAGGGACGTGCAGTGCAAATTGACCCCGTCTGTTTTAACTGTTCCTCCCTTTCTTCCGTCTGTCCTTTCTCCCTCCCTCCTTCCTTCTTCCCTCTGTCCTTCCTTCCTCCTTCCATTCTTTATTTCCTTTCTTCCTTCCTCCTTTACTTCCTTCCTTTCTTCCTTCCTTCCTTCCTCCCTTCCTTCTTTCCTTCCCTCCTTTCCTTCTTTCTTCCTTCCTTCCTCCTTTGTTTAATTCCTTCTTCCTTCCTTCCTTCTTCCTCCCTTCCTTCCTCCTTTCCTTCGTTCCTTCCTCCCTTCCTCCATCCCTTCCTCCCTTCCTTCATCCCTTCCTTCCTTCCTTCTTCCTCCCGTCCTTCATTGACTCGAGGACAACAGGAGGGTTAAAGGTGCAGTGTGTTGGATTTAGTGCCATCTAGCAGTGAGGTTACAGAAGTGTGAGTGGGAGAGAAGCTCAGACCAGGATGCACACATTATTTTTCTGGACTTTGTAGAAATCTGATGGTTTCATATCACATATGATTAAAAAAAAGAATTGAAATATGAGTCGTGACATGAAGGCTGGTAGTTAAGTGTGGGGGCTGCTACTGTAAATGTTAGAGTCAGAGAACGTAAATATAATATTTGTCATAATCTCAAGGTAACTTGTACTGAACATAAAACATCAGTAATAAATTGAGCTATAGTATTGAGCATATGACAAAATAAATACATAACTCATCCTTGCTTGTCACCTTGTTTGTGGCAGTTTATCAATCTCCATTTTTCACAAATGCACTGTAAATTGGATGTGAGCTAGCTATGCAGCAAGATTGTTAGTCCCACCCACAAAGCTCTGATTTGTTTGGTTGTCTAGCAGAAAACTAGCAGAAACCATCAATGAGCATGAAACTGGATTTACAGTACTTTAACGGATGAACCACATAGAAACATAAGTGGAAAAACAGTCTTTTCTGAGTCTGTTAGTACATAACTTTTGCATCTAAAACTCTAAACCTCCAGAACAACTAATCCCACTGCACTGAAAGTGAACAGGAAACAACTTTCCAGAGGACATGACCTCAGTGTCCTCAGTGGCAGCTCCAGCCTTGCACAGTGGTGAAATGTTTGTGTGATAAATTGTAAAAAAAATATGCTGTTTCAAAATGATTGCTTTGTCCCCCTCCCCACCAGTCCTCCTCTCTGTTTTCAAGGTTTTTATACTCTGGGAGAAAAATCTTTCAGTGACAAAGACGCAGCTCAGACATCCATCTGATGAATTCCATCATTTCAGCCTTTATTCTCCCAGTGACAGTGACAGTGTATCTGCTTACAACAGGCTGCAGGATGTGACTTGGAGTCAGAGCGCTGGTTGGCTGCATGGGATGCATAGGTGTTTCATCTGCAAGTGAATAATGCATCAGAGGAAATCATAAGAAGTTGTGCATTACATGGATCACTGCAGTTTGTCGTAGAGCGCGGTGGAGCCTGCAGCGGTCCGGAGGAAACACTTTAAAAATGCACAGAGATCAATTATGTTCATATGAAAAGATGGAAATGTTTTAACGAGTGGATTCTGGCTCACATAGATTGTAAAAGCTGAGATGAAAGGCAGGCCGCGGATGAGGAAAAATAGGCTTTTCTTTGATTTATATATGCAGTATATCCCCTAGGCAACGGGTGGTCAGGAGAGCAACGTGTTGCATGACAATGACGCTTTGGAAATTTGAGAAGGCGAACCAGAGTTCTGTTTGCACGTTTAGTTTTTAATCTAGTTTACACCAAATATTTAATATGATTGAGCTGATTATGTTTTGTGTTGAAGACAGATATCTTTTGATTTTATTACTGGTTATAAGAGAAGATTTTATCACCTTGATTTGAAGAATTGTGCTTTCAATTTAAATTAGTGACTTTGGAGCATAGATATGTTGATATTATCCACCGATGATTCAAATTAAACACTTGGACATGGGTTAGTCTGAACCGTTGAGTGCTTACATGATGAAATGTTTAAGTGTGAAGGCTGGAAATGGCCTCACTTTGATGTGAAGTCTCTTGAATCACACATACAGCAGTCAGTCACTATTGCTCTCAGTCCTCTCTTCATGCCCGTTTCCATTTCAAAGTTATCAATTGGTGCCATTTTACAGTCTGCTGACAAAGGCGACAGGCAATTATGTAAAAGTTAGCGTGACAAACGTCATGACAGACTAATAGGAATGTGAAATAAATGCTTCGGTTTGGTTCGACAAATGTTTAAAAGGCTGCGAAACTGAATCTGTGAATGAGATTCTATAAGCGAAACTGTGTCCTTCCCTCCTTTATTTTGCCTTCGCTCTGCTACTGTGTGGATAAATATGTGCAATAAATATCTTATAGTATTCTCACACCAAGTATGTTCTGAGCTGCTTATCTGAATTTTGCAGCATTTCCTCCTTTGGTTTGAGTTTTTGGGTGCCAAGAAAAAAGAAAAGTTGATGAGGGTCACTATGGCCAGTTAGCACTTCTTTCTGTGCTCATTTTAAAACATGAAATGCTGCAGGTGGTTCAGCAAAATAATCTCAACTCAAGATCCACCAACTTTCCTTTTGATGCTTTTCAACTGCATTTCATGATGTGTGATGTTAACCTTCCTGTTGTCCTCAGAAAGGAGTAAGGAAGGAATAAAGGAAGGAAGGAAGGAAGGATGGAAGGATGGAAGGAGGAGGGAGCAAAGAATGAGGGGAGGAGGGGAAGAAGGAAGGAAAAATTTAAGAAAGAGGGAAGAAGGAAGGAAAGAAAGAACAGTCAAAAGAGACGGGGTCAATTTGGCCCGGGAGGACGACACAAGGAAAAAAGTCAGAAAGATTTAGGATTTGAATATAAAGATGTTCTAACATGAGGCCCATATTTTTGCTGTGTTCATGCAACCTGCACTACCTGCATTACTGAAAACATGGAAAAGATGACTTATAACCACTCAGCAGTGCAGAAACATCTATGAAGAGGTGATGGACTCCATAATCCTGCCAAACAAAATGAGGCTAAACCATTATCATCCATTGACAGACTTTATACTCGTTTTGTTATATAAACTGGAGTGCGTCATGTGATTCATGTGTCCCTCATCATTTCCTGTACTGACGAGCTTCGCAGAGCTGCCGTCCAACAATTAGCACAGACATATTATCGATTTACATATTAATTATTCTTACTGCCGTTTTCACAGTCGATCTTCTAACAGACAGAAGGCTAATGTGCAATTACCGAATGGATAGCTAATGAAGCCATAAAATTCAGTTAAATACTGTAATATGTTTTATCAAGATGCCTGCAGTACATTTCAGTACATATGGGACAATTTATAAGTCACACAATTTAAATAATCTAAAGCAAAGAATTATTTTCATGTCTTGTTTATGTTATTTCTATTTGCCACACATGCAATATTTTTTTCCATTTCATAATAAATGAGTTCTCTGATTTATCGATCTTTTTCATTCTTTATCACCTCACTTTTTATTATTTCATGTCCTACATTTAAGGTGTAATGGACTCCTGATACAACTTGACCTCATGACTAACCATTTTCATGAAACTGATGAGTATCAATTTGTTACCAATGATGAAAAACTGGAAATTTATTCTGGTTCTAAATTATTTGTATCTTCAGCAGATGCTTTTACCCATCCAAACAAAAAAATAGCAGACCAATTACAAAGGTTTGTTATTGCATTTAATAACCACATAGCTACAAGTTCACTTTTTTCATAATTGATGAATCATTTTGAGACATATTTTTAGAATAGTTCTCTGGTTCCAGCCTCTTAAATGTGAATATTTCTGTAATGTGTAGTCCTCTATGAAAGTAAACTGAATATCTTTGGGTTGTGAATTGTCAGTTGGGACAAAACAAAACATTTTATGTCATCACCTTCAACTTTGGGAGACAGTGATCAACATTTTTCACCGTTTTGTGACATTTCATAGACTAAACTACCAATGAAACAGTTGAGAAAATAATCAACATATTAATCAATAATACTAATAATCATGACTTCCAGCACTAATTGAATGTCTGACGATCTTTGTCAATGTTATCAAACCAGTATTATAGTATTTAGTATTTCAAGATTTTATCTATTAGTTTTATGCCAAGTGTCTCTCGATACTTCTTTGTCTTTTTTTTTTAAGGATTTTGTTGGCATAGACGCCTTTATTTAACAGCAGACTGACAGGAAACATGGGAGTGAGAGGGGGGGTGTGACATGCAGCAAAGGACCTCAGATCGGGATTCGAACCAGGGTCGGCTGCGTATATGGCATGCGCTCTAACCACTTGACCACCTGCGTGCCAGTTCTTTGTCTTTTAACTTCTTGCAGTTAAGTGCTTCTACTTTTAATATCCTTTGAATTTTCTTTGGTGTCTCCAATTCATAAATAAATCATATTATTTGATATCTCCAGCTAATCCTAATGTTGATTTCTCAGTGGAAACGTTACGACATTCATATATAAATATTGATTCTACACACACTGCATATCTCCTCTGTAAAGAGGATTTAAAAGACAAAACACCCAGTAGGTTCTGATTGTACCAATAAAAATCTCATTTTAATATCTCTGTGTGATCGCCTTCAGCTTTGTTGTTGTACTTTGGATCATTGTTGACCGAGGTGAGATTGAATGCAGCCTGGTTACAGACAGACAAACAGACAGACGGAGGCACGGACGGACAGACAGACATAAAAGCCACAGCAGAGACAACTCAGGCTACTGCTGATTGAGAAAACCTCAGATTACCTCCTTTCTTAATGCTTGACAGCTCCGCCATAACCATATAATGGCTTTTAAAAGGATTGTATTGTATTTTGCTTTTGTTGGATGGAAACCAGCTACTTATAAAATGCCTTCTACTAGGATGGAAGAATGTGACTATTTCCACCTAGATACTTAAATGCCTTTTCTGTCAGCAGCTGTAAAATGTACTCAGCATTGTGAAACTCCACATGCATTTTTTACAGACCTCACTTTCTTGACTGGATTTGTAGCTTTTAGTCGGAGTTTAAAAAGTGTTTCCTGAATGCAACTTCTCTTTGCCATTTCACAGTAGACTAAGTACTGATGTTATGTGTTTCCGCACTAAACCATCTGTGTTATGTAGTTTTCCAAATGTATCCATGTCGTTACCTTGTGTTTCTGAACATATTCTGGTCACAGAGTATATTATAGCCTCGTAAATGTATCCAATCTGCAAAGGAGAATCAGCAAGTATGAGCTTTTATTGTAGATTGTAGATTTTTCATATTGTTGTTTTTGATAATTATACATACTGTGAATTAATCAATCAATCAGTAAATCTTTATTTATATAGCACCAAATCACAACAAATTCATGTCAAGGCACTTTTCACATAGAGCAGGTCAAGATTACACTTTAATTTAATTTACAGACATCCAACATTCCCACACTTGACGACAGAGGTGTGAAAATCTCCCATCTGCCTTGACCGGTTGGGGTTGAGGGAGAGACAGGGAGAAGAGAAGGAGAAGAGGGAAAGAGGAGGAATAGAGAGGAGAGGGAGAAAGGAAGAAGTACTGTTATTTCATCTTATTTCAATCATTTCTGCTGAATCATTGACAGCTTTTATGCACGTAAAGTTGTGTTCATCCTGCATTATAGAAAGGAAGGCGAGGTTATCTAATGTTAGTTATCTTCATGATTCAAATTGTGGTAGTTGGAAATTACAAGGCTGCTAAAACTCACAGCAACAGTAATAGTCTCTGTGGCCTCAGCACTCTATATATTACACTGCAATCTCTCATAGTATGATTAGGTTTAGGTTTAGGTTTGCTGCTGTCAAACAGAACAGAAACATTGACACTGATGGTGTATTCAGGAGGACTTATGGGCCTCCAAAAAAGAGAAGGCCAAACAACAACCCTGCAAAGTCAAGAGATTAGACCAGAGGTGACTCACAGGAAAATGCTGCACAGAGAGAAAGAGGAGAGACAGAACAGGACCGTTACAATAAAGGATTGAGTGAAAGAATGGGTAAAAAATATGGAAAGAGAGAGAGAGAGCTGGGAAGATGGGGACTAGTCCTGGTCACTGACTACCTGACCTGCATGTCCCTAACATGACAGAATGGGTTCAGTAATCAGTCTGCCCCAGAAATATAGTTTCAATCTTTAAAAAAATAGGCTTAGATTATGAAACCAGAGGAAATAGAGCGTTTGTTGGGGACTCAGTGGTGGATGAATCTACATTTGGTTGCACGTGTTCATAATATTGAAGAAACACGTCATCCAGTGCAGCGATATGGCTCATTGGCATGTTTTTAATAGTTTTTGGACAACAACAGAAGAATAAAACAAACATGGCTTTGGATAAACACGTACAAATATGTGTAAGTAGATGGGCTGCATTCATATAGCACCTTTCTAGTCCATGAATCACTCAAAGCGTTTTACAACACTTGCCAGCATTCACCCAATCATACACACATTCATGCACTGATGGCAGATGCTGCCATGCAAGGTGCCAACCTGCTCATCAAGATCTACTCCAATGCACAATCACCCATACACTCCCACACCGCTGGCATGCGATGTGATGGGAAAATATGAAAATGTGAGTCAGAATCATGAGGAGAATGTAGACCAGAGGAGCCAGGGATATTGGGCATCGTGCTCTACCTCCTGATCCACAGCCGCCCAATGAAGTGTGCATTGTTGGATTTGGTCTCATGGGATTTATTGACAAAAGAGAAAAAACATTTTTAATACACGTACAAAAATCCCCTTG